>NW_024736650.1:4504444-4613480 GCF_018991925.1 Homarus americanus
CATACACCCACACACATTTTCACACCCACACACTCATACACCGACACACATTTTCACAACCACACACTCATACACCCACACACTCATACACCCACCTCCAATAAACCCACACACTTTCACACCCACACACTTATACACCCACACACTCATACACCCACACACTCATACACCTACACACTTTCACACCCACACACTCATACACCCACACACTCACACAGTAGGGGGCGGGACGGTGCTATTGAGTGAGGTAATGTATTTTCTTTTCAATCCATTATTTCAATAAATATTTTCATAATTTTTTTTACGAGATATTAAAGAAAAGGGTTATTCTATCTCCTGACTTAACTCCTGCATTATGTCTAAGTAAAGTCTAAAGAAACAGTAATTAATTCTAGCTCATCCTGTTTATATTATTTAATACTGGTGATGGTCCCTTGTTCTGGTGGATACGTCACGTGTATGTATGTATGTATGTATGTATGTATGTATGTCGGAAGAGTTTGTCCATTACTCCATGACCATCGATGCTAAGAGATCGTCAACGGGAGGAGCTTTGCCTCACACCAGGTCGTGGATAACATCAAGGCGGTGTTACTAGGAGACCTCCTGCACCCCACTACTCGATAAACCTAAGACACATCACAACATAAGATAAATTGTACTCTTCTTATCACTATCCTTCTGTAAATTCAGAATTATTTAGCTATTTAACATGTTACTTCTATATAACCAATGTGTTACTATCATATAACAACCTCTATAATTTCTATAATATAGATGATGGATGTTATATTATAGTCAATGAACATAAGAACATAAGAACATAAGAATGGTGGAAACTGCAGCGGGCCTGTTGGCCCATACTGGGCAGTCCCGTTTACACCCAACCCCTATTGCTCATATAAGCATCCAACCTATGTTTAAAGTTATCAAGCGTATTCGAGTCAATGATGATATTTGGTAACTTGTTCCATTCATCCACTACTCTGTTTCCAAACCAGTATTTACCTATTTCGCACCTAAATCTAAATTTGTCTAATTTAAAACCATTGTTACGAGTTCGCTCCTGATTGGATAGTTTGAGTACCTTTGTAATGTCCACTTTGTTTAGACCTGACTTCCATTTATACACCTCTATCAGGTCGCCCCTCGCTCTACGTCTCTCGAGGGAGTGCAAATTAAGATGCTTTAACCTGTCTCTATACTCAAGGTTCCTGTGGTGTGGTGGATGTAATCCTAGACAAGGTTCTTGAAACTCCAGGGCACGAGCAGTAGATATATTCAATAAGTGTACAAGACTGGGCGTGATAGCCAACCGATACAGGAGCGGTTACTAGGGACCCCGGACCGTAGGTAGGCCGAGGCCGATCTGAGGGAAATTAGCTAGCCAGGCAAGGGGAGTTGCTAGACATTCCTAGGACAATAAATGAGGTCTTCTAATTACTCGACTAGCGCGGTACAGACATAGTACATCGGGACATAGTAAATGAACATAGGCATTAGACATAAGCATGGACATCAGACATGCTATAATAATATGTAGTAATACAGACATGTGAATAAATGGTACAATGAATGGTAACAAGAGTCCTGGTGTCAGGCGTGTTCACATATCTTGGTATGTACATATCTATACACCTCCCTCCCCCTTTACGCTCGTAGTGCAATCTCGAGCGGCTACGGACTCTTTTTCCATGAGTCGGGGGGAGCGGCGAGGGACAATGGGAGGATCAACTGACGACCTTCGTTCCTGGTCTGGGCAAGGGGACACAGGGGACGGGGAGGAAGGTTCGTCACTAGAGGGTGGCACTGGGCGGAGGTGGCGTCTGTTTCGCCACCACACACGACCACTGGGGAGGCGGACTTGGTACGAACGAGGCTCGCCACGGCCCATGACGACCCCAACCTTGTCCCAGCGGTGTGACGTCGGGTCCTGGATTCGTACTTGCTGGCCGACGGCCAACCTGGGAAGGGGGCGGGCTTGGGCGTCATAGTGGCTTGTCACTTGGGCCATCCGGGCAGCCTCACGGCGGTCACACTCGTCCGCCTTGATCTGCCATTCATCTAAGAAGGACTGGGGGTGGGCAGGCACACAAGTACGAAGGGGGCGGCCATACAACACCTGGGCAGGAGAGCGTCCGGCAGGGGTAGGGGTGTTACGGAGTTCCAGTAGGCCCCTGTCGAACTCCTCGCAGTCCAGGTTCCCCGTCGGTGCTGTCTTGAGGATGAGGTATTTTACGGACTTTACCGCTGCCTCGGCGTGGCCATTCGCCTGCGGGTAATGAGGGGAGGTGACGATGTGGTGGACGCCCCAGCGTTCGGCGAAGCTCTTGAACTCGTGGCTATTGAACGGGGGCCCACCGTCGGTTCGGAGGCGGAGAGGCACTCCGACTTCCCGGAAGAAGCAACAAAACATCCGGATGACCCTGGAAGAGGTGGTGTCCCGACCACAGGGAACTACCACGGGCCATCCAGAGAGCCTGTCGGCGACCACCAGGAAAGACTTTCCGGCCACATTAAAGAAGTCGGCGGACACGGACTCAAAGGGCCGCTTTGGGAGGTCATTGCACAGGTACGGCTCTTGTTGCTGGCTGGGCTGGAGTTGCTGGCAAGGCTCACAGGCCTCAACCGTGCTCTTAATATCGGCGTCAATACCAGGCCAGAAGACGGTCTGACGGGCTCTGCGCCTGGTGGCTTCAACGCCGCGGTGGCTGTCATGGAGGCGGGATAAGGTGCGCCGGCGGAGGGCAGCGGGAACGACGATCCTGGGGCCGTACAACACCAGCTCTCCGTCCGCATAGAGGCTATCCCTTAGCTTCCAGAAGGGGAGGGCGGAGGCGTGAATGTCGTAGCGGTTGGTGGGGAATCCAGCGGAGACGTAGTCGAGGAGTTGGGCGTATGCCGGGTCTTGAGCGGCGGCGATGCGAAGCTCCTGGAGAGTCCTATCGTCTTCGATGGAGGGCGTCGTCGTCGTCTTGTCAGCAAGAGAAGTGGCTGTGTGTGTCACTAAAGACCGAACGTGAGCAGCGGCCGTGGTACAGTCGACTTCATCTTCAGGTGTGGGGCGACTAACAGGGGCTCGGGAGAGGGCGTCTGGTATGCACAGAAGCTTCCCGGCGCGCCACACAGCTGTAAAGACGTAAGGGGCGGTCTTCTCTTTGAGACGTTGGAGGCGAGGATTTTCGATGGCGTCCAACGTGTAGTGATTGAGGATGGGTATGAGCGGGCGATGGTCCGTCATGAGGGTGAAATGCCCAAGGCCGAACAGGTAAAGGCGGCACTTGGCCATAGCCCAGGCGACTGCCAGCATCTCTAGTTCAATGGTGGCGTATCTGGTCTCCGTGTCCGTCAAAACCTGGAGCCACACTGAACTAAGCACAGTCTACCCTGGCCGTGGTCTTGAAGGAGGGCATATCCGAGGCCGTATAGACGGGAGGCGTCGGTCTGGAGGACCACTGGTAAGGACGGGTCGAAGGGTGCCAGGACTGGTGGTGACAGCAACGCCTTCTTAACATTCCTGAACGCTAGGTCGTGGTCAGGAGTCCAGAGGAAAGAGCGCTTGGGGCTCATGAGGGGGCGTAGAGGTTGGGCTGATGTGGCGATTTTAGGGGAGAAGTCGGCCAGCTGATTTACCAGGCCCATAAATGAGCGAAGGTCGGTCAGGTTCGCTGGAGTAGGGAAGTCCCTGATGGCCTTGACCTTCTCCTCATCAGCTGAGATCCCCTCTGGCGAGATGTTGTAGCCGCAGTAGTTAACTTGGGAGGCGGCGACCACAAATTTATCTTTGTTCAGGGTGATACCATGGGCACGACATCTTGTGAGCATCAGATGAACTCGGTTCAAGTGGGCCGGGAGATCATCGTCGAAGAGCAGGATGTCATCTACGACCTTCACGCAGTTGGTGACACCCTGCAGAGCCATATCCCCACGGAGGCAGTACGCATCCCCCGTTGCTGCGAAGCCCATGGGTCCGCGGCAGTGTTGGAAGCGGCCGTAGGGCGTGATGAATGTAGTGAGGTGGCGATCTTCTTCCGCCAGGTCGACTTGCCAGTACCCATGTAGTGCATCCGCCGTGGTAAAGAACTTTGCAGACGGGGTGACGCTGCGGACTGCTTGGATGGGCGTAGGCGATGGATGGGCGGGACGGGAGACCTGCGAGTTGAGATGGGTGAGGTCCACTGTGATGCGAACACCTACAGGCTTGGGTGCCAAGACCATAGGGTGGCACCACTCGGAGGGCTCCTCACCGGCGTGTCTGATGATCCCCTGCTGCACCAGAGAATCGAGCTCCGCCTTCACCTTGTCCGTATGGCAAAGGGGATAGGCCTGGGTGTGTGGATGGCGAAAGGCGTCGCGCCAGGCTTGAGGTGGATTCTCATCGGGGGGCCTGTCATCTTCTTGAGCGGCGTCTTCTGGAGGTCGGGCTTGGAGACAAGGACGTCGCTGAACTGACGAAAAAAGAACTCCCGGGCGGCAGCAGGTGTGGTCATGGCTGAAACAGGTATCTCTGCACACCTGTTGAGGTGTGTCACGGCGAGGATGGGCTTTGGGAACTCGGATGAGACGATGGCCAAGTCCTGACAATGGCCACATGACAAGAGAGGGGTTTGGATGCCCTCATGGACGTGGACTGTGGCAAGGCAAGACTTGGGACCGAGCTGTAGTGTTGCCTTGAAGCAACCCAAAGGTGGAGACATCGGGGACCCGTCCGCTGTGAGCACGTCGTTCATGGCTGTGGGTGACAGGCTACTCCTGGGGATGTTGAGGGCGTCCAGGTGTGTTGGTCCAATCACCGTGATGTCCGCGCCCGTGTCAGGTATCATCAGGAGGTTGGAAGAGTTGGTACCGTAGGACAGACGAACATTGACGGGCTTGGGGGACCTGTCACTCGAGGTATCATCCACGCGTCGGCATCCTTTGTTATTCTTGGGAGACGGTGGTGTGGACGTTCTGTCGGGCTGTGAAGAGACGTTTTGACCTGGAGATGGAGGCTTCTTGGTGGACCTGCAACACTTGGCGAAGTGTCCTTGCTTGTTGCAAGCGTTGCATGAGGCCTTGTTGGCAGGACATCGAGGTGTGCGGGGCCAATGGCCTTGAAACCCACAGTTTCGACATGTACTATCAGCCGCAGGGCACTTTCCTGGACCATGCTGGTGCTGACAGTTTCTGCAGGATTCGGGAGAAGAAACTGGTGACTGTGACGGGGGCTGTGGAGAGGACGTCGTCTGCATCTGGCGTTGATTCCTCTTGTAGGTGGAGACGGCGTGGACTTGAGATGGCGATGAGTGTATAGCTGAGGCAGCCTCTCTTGTGGCCTCATACGACCTGCAACAGGTGACGAAGTCGGTGAGGGAAGAGGCGGCGTCGAGGGTGAGGAGTTTCTGAAGCAGGTCCTCGTCACGTACACCCATCAGCAAGATCATCTTGAGCTGGATCTCAGCACAGGTTACAGGATCGCCTGTACATAGGTCCACCTCGGTTGCTAGGTCCTTAAGTCGTGCATAGAAGTCTGAGAATGATTCCCCAGAAGCTTGTTTGCAGGATAGCAGTTCCCTACGACGCAAAGCTTCATTGCGGAGGCCACGGAAATGACTCTGCAAGGCGTTTAAAACCTCTGTCACTGACCTGGGGGAGTCAGGGGGGATGGCTAGCGTGTGCTCTAGGAGGCGTTGAACATCGAGGGAAATGCACGATCTTAATTGGATGAGTTGTTTATGAGGGGGCATTCGGTAGAGGTCAGACATAACAGCAAAGTCTTCGAAACGACGTCGCCATTGACGGTATACTTGATATGTTGCATCAGATTGAAGAGGTGGGGGGCTGGGAACTGAAGACTTGCTGTGCAGGGGTGTACTCGAGACGGCAGGCGGTGGAGGAGGCACGGAGAGGTCGACGAGAGTTGAGACTGGAACAGGTGGTTGAGAAGACACTGAGGCATACCTAGGGGAGATAGGTGACGTGTGAGGAGGCGTTGTCTGAAGGATAGATGAAGAGGCTGAAGCTGGCGAATTGGTTGTGGCAGCTGGTGAAGTCGTCCTCGTTGCCAGCAATTCCAATAGGTCCAGGAATTTGCGGTTATCAGCTTGGTGTTGTTGTTGAAGTTGAAGACGGTAAGCTGATTCCTCTGACTGTCTTGACAATTCTTCTTGATGTCGTTTTTCCTCCTCTAATCGACGTCTTTGGGCTTCCTTCTCTTGGGAAACTTGTAGGAAGTGGATTAACTGACGTATATCCTGGCTCCCATCCTTTGAATTTGGCGCGCCCGGCGTGTGAGGCGTGAGGGGGGGTGGGAGGGTCTGTGAGGCGTCGTCTTCCTCATAATCCTCATATAAATTTCCCAGCAAATCGTCGTGGTCAGACATCTCGTGCTTGGTATTGTTGCGATGGGAAAGACAAGGAGAATAAGGTGAAGTGCTATATTTTCGCCAATGGATTTGCTTAAGTGCAGGAACTGGCTGGCAAGTAAAAGAGTACTGACTGTAATATTTGTGAAGTGAGAGGAGGCGGCTAGCGGCGGTGTATTCCTCCGCGCGCCCGGGCGAGCTGGCTCAGTGGTAAGGGGACGCGGGCAGTGGCTTGCGAGCCTCCGTGGATGGGGGGTGTATGCCGGAAGTGCTGTCTTGGAAACTGGGCTGGAGGCGTGTCTGCTACCTGTAGGGCCGCAGAAACATAGCAAAGAGACATGAAAGGCACTGCACTTCACTTAGGGCACTTCACAAGGTCACAAAGCACTTTAAATCCAGGGGCACTGTGGAGTATATCTTCTGGGCGGGGACGAGGCCGGAAACAGACGGGGCCGGCTCTTGAGGCTTGTAAACTGTCGTGTTGGAGCTACTCAAACTGCGCCATGTGGTGTGGTGGATGTAATCCTAGACAAGGTTCTTGAAACTCCAGGGCACGAGCAGTAGATATATTCAATAAGTGTACAAGACTGGGCGTGATAGCCAACCGATACAGGAGCGATTACTAGGGACCCCGGACCGTAGGTAGGCCGAGGCCGATCTGAGGGAAATTAGCTAGCCAGGCAAGGGGAGTTGCTAGACATTCCTAGGACAATAAATGAGGTCTTCTAATTACTCGACTAGCGCGGTACAGACATAGTACATCGGGACATAGTAAATGAACATAGGCATTAGACATAAGCATGGACATCAGACATGCTATAATAATATGTAGTAATACAGACATGTGAATAAATGGTACAATGAATGGTAACAAGAGTCCTGGTGTCAGGCGTGTTCACATATCTTGGTATGTACATATCTATACAGTTCCTAATGCCCGGGATTAGTCTTGTCATTCTACTATGAATTCTTTCCAAGGATTCTATATCCATTCTATAATACGGTGACCAGAACTGAACTGCGTAATCCAGGTGTGGTCTCACAAGCGCAAGATACAGTTTTAGGATGACCTCGCTAGTCTTGTAATTAACACTCCTTTGTATGAGCCCAAGTACTTTATTAGCTTTGTTACGAGCAAAAACACATTGTTTACTTGGATTAAGGTTCCTACTTATCATTACTCCTAAATCTCTCTCGCAGTCGGATTTCTCAATGGCATCGTTGTTCATCTGGTAACTGGTTTCCTTGTTTACATCTCCTATACTGAGTACTTTACATTTGTCCACGTTGAATTTCATCTGCCATTTTTCAGACTATTCGAAAAATTTGTTTAGATCTTCCTGTAGTTTTGCGGAGTCCTCGTCAGATTTAATAACACGTCCTATTTTAGTGTCATCAGCACATTTATTTATGTTGCTGTCTATGCCGATATCTATGTCGTTTATGTATATAATAAATAATAATGGTCCAAGTGCTGAGCCTTGGGGAACTCCACTAGTGACGTTGCTCCAATGGGATTTAGTGCCGTTAATGCTCACTTGCTGTTTCCTGTCCTATAACCACGCCATAATCCATTTAAGGATATTACCTTTGGTGCCATGTGCGTCTACCTTTCTAATTAGTCATTCGTGGGGGACTGATGAAAAGAATGTTAATAGATTAGTTAGACATGAACGCCCGCTTGTGAAGGTTATCATTGTCATCTGCCGCCACCACCACCCGCCACCTGCCCTTCAACTCAGCTCAGGTACCAACAGATGTCTGAACATAGAATCAACTAAGTGTCTTTGGATTGCAAACACATCTGTTGAGTTATTTCCAATTCGTATATACCAACTTAGGTACAAGGAAGAACTCAATTATTTCTTCAACAGAGGGGAAGGTGGCAGCAGTGGCCGCCCTCATTTGTGACTCGTCTCAGCCAGCTATCACACCGTCGACTTAGTTCATTATGCCACGACCTGAACTTTTCCTCCCTTGTATAAACACAGCATCAAGCAGGAGTAATCAACAGCTCACAGCATCTTCCTCCCATCCCTCGGTGACAAGCTTGCGGAAGTCATATCAGGACTGTGTTCCCTCGCCTTCTGCCTTCAGCGACAAGTATTTTATGGCACGAGTGTTGTGGCCAATCTTGTACATCCACAATTTACACCTCTATGTCAGTTTTCAAAAACATAAATTATTTTTCTCGGTTGTTTTATTCTACTAAATGTCTCTAAAATCTCTCTAAGTATGATTTATTTTATGTTTTTTTGTGCGTCAGTGAAATTGAAACAGTTTATTTAGAATAACACATAGAAAGTAAACAACAACAACGTCTATACTGACAACACTGAACCTTAAGAGTGCTGCAGCTCTCTTGAAGGCACCTGATAAGTACTGTATATTTGTCGGAAGTAAATTAATAAATACTTTCTGTAACTCTTTGACTCTGTGCCCCTCGTCTAGATATGACGTACGCTAAGCAGTGATACTTCTAACTTACTTCATCACGATGACTAAAGAACGACCGCTGACAACAATGTGTGTGTGTGTGTGTGTCAGATGACCGTCCATCTAGCTATGACAGATTTAAGAGTATGACGACCACGTGTGTAGGTTCTATGCTGTCAAGGCCTGACACATGAAAGTGACAGTAAAATCTGCGTGTGACAGATCTATAGTTTGTACCATGTGTAATGTTATAATGCAAATATGGGATTTTTTTTACAACACTGTTCAGTTAGTGACAGAACTATGACAACATTCCACCCCAGAGTGACAGACTTTCATCATTGTCACCCAGCCATAATAGATGTACATGACAGCCAATCATCAGTTGAAAGAGATCTGTCACCATACATTTTACCTGTCATAAATATATCTGACTGACGTCTAACTCTGAGAGAACTTTATCTTTCTCTCTCTAGTAGTGAGTTTTATATCGCTATATCCCACAGGTATAACAGATCATATAATACAATGATTTATCTGGATAATCACTGTAACATACATGACGGCATGCTGTACAGTAGCCGAGGAGGCTATTATTGCCGGCTGCCGCCACCTCCCCCCCTCAACACTTCCTCTGGCCAGACATATGGCGGCACACTCGTCAGGCAGTGACTGGTATATTTCACTATACTGTAAGTCGTAGATGTGGTAGAGCCATGTCACATGGTGTTTACAACAATGATAACTTTGCTGGGCTGTCCTTGGTCGAATCGACTTACTGTTTACTGTCTATGTAAATTATATACCTGCATTGTCTATATACATGCCGATTCAATGTAAACTTGTAAGACTAATTTACTTACTAAATATCTAGTTATATATTTATCTATATCTCTATAGCCGATCCGTCAATTTACCATCACGTGTGACACATTTGTATATCGTCCAGTTCAGTTATTTTATATATATCTACTGTCTGCTTGTGGAAGATATATATATATATATATATATATATATATATATATATATATATATATATATATATATATATATATATATATATATATATATATATATATATATATATATATAGTGCCATCCCGAAAATACTCTATGTTGTTTAAAAATGTCTTCAGATAAATATACAGTATTCATCAGGTGACTTTCAAATCAGTTCCAGTAATCGAATGCTTAGCCACGTCAGTATTGTTGTAGTTGTATTTGTATTATTCTGGCTTAATGAACTTTTTCAAATCACAAAAAAGTCACTGAATATTAGCATTAGGTAATGACCCGGAGGCTGTGACACATCTGTCTCGGAGACAAGGTAATGTTTACCCTCCCGAGTGACCCGGCAGAGAGCACTGACAAGATAATAATGATTTGAAATTGCATCTACATTAAAACAATTTGCTTGAAGTCATTGTCTTCAATAGGTCGTGAACTGTAGGTCACCAATATGACATTCTTATTGGAGATTAATGTTGTCATTTTATTGAAGTTTATACAAAAAAATCAGGTGTTGGGACACTGGCAGCGAACAGGGCGTAGAGGTTTGGTTAAGGAAAACATTTATTGCGGGTTACAAATTGTTCCATACCGATAGGCAGACCAGGAAAGGAGGCGGAGTAGCAATCTATGTCAGGGATAATCTGAAGTGTGAAATAAATAAGGAAATAAAAACTGAGCGGAATACAGAAACAATTTGGATAGAATTAATCGACGGTAGGGAAAAATTAATCACAGGAGTAATATATAGACCTCCCAATCTTGATAGAGTAAACGAGCGACTTATCTGAGATGAAATGCACAGGGCTTCCATACACAACAAAGTCTGTATAGTAGGCGCCTTTTACCTTGGCCAAATAGATTGGACTGACCTTACGGATAACTCAGAATCAAAGGATTTTCTCGAGACGATCCAGGACTGTTTCCTAAGTCAACATATAACCGAACCCACCTGGGGTAATAATATACTCGATTTAGTTCTGTCGAACAGAGAAAACCTCATTAGCAATGTCGAGGTAGGGAACGAGCTTGCAAACAGGGATCACAAAGAAATTAGATTCCAGTTAGATTTTCGGGGCAGACGAAAGGAAAATTCCACTAAAGTCCCAGATTTCAGAAGGGCAAACTTTGACAGTTTGAAGAGGCAGCTGAGGGAGGGGTGTCGTGCTTGGGGGTGAGCTACATGACCTCACTCAATGCACCCACAGAGGGCGACCTCACCGTACCAGGAGACCTGACGGTTGAGAGTGACCTTATAACGAGATCTGAGATTACCGAGTTCCACGACAATTTAAATAATGAGTTACTTAATGCACAAAGGCAGAACATACCATACAAAAAACTCAGATCAGACAACAATGACCCTAAATGGATTAATAATTATTTAAAGAACATCATTGGCCAAAGGAAGGCTATAGGTAGAAGGATAAATCGTGGCGAAATTTACCTCCGGGATTATTATAAGGTATTGGCGAGTAGGATTAAAACCAAGATAAGGAAAGGTAAGAGGAATAATGAGGTAAGAATAGCAAGGGAGGCGAAGACAAGCCCCAAAGGATTCTACCAAATGTATCACACAAAAACATGAGAAAAGATTGGACCAATAAGGTCAGATACCAGCGAGCTAACTGATAACGACGGAGAAATGCGCAATAATCTGAATAAATATTTTTCAACAGTTTTCACCAGCGAAAATTTAAACATGATACCCGAGGCACCGACGCTATTCAGAGATAGTGAAGAAAACAAATTAAGCAAGATAGTAGTGCCTAGTAACGATGCTAGTAAGCAAATAGACAAACTAAAGCCGAGTAAGTCACCTGGTCCCGATGAGATATTTGCCAGAGTATTAAAGGAATGTAAGGAAGAGCTTAGTATGCCCTTAGCAAAGTTGTTTGACATGTCCTTAAAAACGGGTGCAGTGCCGGATTTAGACCTGCGGAGGCCCATGGGCAGCCTCTTTGTGGAGGCCCCCCTCATTATAACTACCCAAGAGGGTGGGGTGGCGAGTGAAGCGAGCCTAAACATTTGGGAGTTCCGGGGGGCGCTGTAAGCCCCCCGGGAAAATTTTGAAATTGAACACTTCTTTGGAGAATTTTGAAGCCATATGCAGTTACATTGAGGAAATTAGAACATTGAGAAATTTTAAATTAACTGTATATTTATTGATTGTGTACAAATTCCCAACGCGCGCACACACACACACAAAAGTGAGACATGACTGGAGTCATTCATGTGGTTTCAAGTCGTGGTTTCCATTCGTAATGGAAGAGATAATGAAAAAATATTTTATTTTTTTTAAATCTCAATTTCGTTATTCCATGTAGTTCATTTTTAATCAATATATGTTTGTGGAATTCTAAATATATTATTAGCAACACAAACAATAGCATTCATTAAAAATATACTGTTCATAGGAAAACCAGGTATTCATGAATTTCAAGGAGTAGCTAGCCTAATTTCTATCACGCTTCTTGCTGAACATAGTTTTACGTGATGGAATAGATAAGCATGAATTTTAAAAAATGAAAATAAAAATAATACAAATGAACAAACAAATAAATAAAATATTGTAATATGTGGAGGCCCCCAGATTGTGGAGGCCCCTGGGCAACTGCCCACTTTGCCCACTTCTGAATCCGGCCCTGAACAAGTGTAGTACCAGAATCCTGGAGGATAGCGAATGTAATACCGATTTTCAAGAATGGGGATAGATCACTATCCTCTAACTACCGCCCAATCAGTCTAACATCAATAGTAGGCAAATTGCTGGAAGCAATAATTTCAAACTCTATTCGAAATCACCTGGAGAAGCACCGATTGATCAATGATTCCCAGCATGGCTTCACAAGCGGGAGTTCATGTCTAACAAATCTATTAACATTCTTTTCATTAGTTTTCGAATCGGTGGACGAGGGGCACAATTATGATGTGGTATATCTCGACTTTAGCAAAGCCTTTGACAGAGTCCCCCACGAAAGACTAATTAGAAAGGTAGAAGCACATGGCATCCTTAAATGGATTAGGGCGTGGTTACAGGACAGGAAACAGCGAGTGAGCATTAACGGCACTAAATTCCATTGGAGCAACATCACTAGTGAAGTTCCCCAAGGCTCAGTACTTGGACCATTATTATTTATTATATACATGAACGACATAGATATCGGCATAGACAGCAACATAAGTAAATTTGCTGATGACACTAAAATAGGAAGTGTTATTAAATCTGACGAAGACTCGGCAAAACTACAGTAAGATCTAAAAAAAATTTTCGAATGGTCTGAAAAATGGCAGATGAAATTTAACGTGGACAAATGTAAAGTACTCAGTATAGGAGATGTAAACAGGGAAACCAGTTACGAGATGAACAACGATGCCATTGAGAAACCCGACTGCGAGAGATATTTAGGAGTAATAATAAGTAGGAACCTTAATCCAAGTAAACAATGTGTTTTTGCTCGTAACAAGACTAATAAAGTACTTGGGTTCATACAAAGGAGTGTTAGTTACAAGACTAGCGAGGTCATCCTAAAATTGTATCTTGTTCTTGTCAGACCGCACCTGGATTACGCAGTTCAGTTCTGGTCACCGTATTACAGAATGGATATAGAATCCCTGGAAAGAATTCAGAGGAGAATGACAAGACTAATCCCGGGCATTAGGAACGTTGAGTATAGAGACAGGTTAAAGCATCTTAATTTGCACTCCCTCGAGAGACGTAGAGCGAGGGGCGACCTGATAGAGGTGTATAAATGGAAGTCAGGGCTAAACAAAGGGGACATTACAAAGGTACTCAAACTATCAAACCAGGAGTGAAATCGTAACAATGGTTTTAAATTAGACAAATTTAGATTTCGGAGCGAAATAGGTAAACACTGGTTTGGAAACAGAGTAGTGGATGAATGGAACAAGTTACCAAACATCATCATTAACTCGAATACGCTGGATAGCTTCAAACATAGGTTGGATGCTTATATGAGCAATAGGGGTTGGGTGTAAACGGGACTGCCTATTAGGGAGGATCTGAGTCTCCTCACCGTCTGGTCGGAGTCGTCAACAGTGATCCTGTCCTTCTATCTACGTATAGCGCCTTTGTCTGCTGCTATATTTAGAGAAGGAGGGAGATGGGGGGGCATGGGGAGGAGTGGGGGGTCGGTGTCATTAGCACCTGTGGCCCATTCTCCTCTCTCCTCCCCCACACATCCCTCTTCCACCGTCCTCTGTGTTGCGGAGGTTGGTGGAGGGAGGGGAGGAGTCAGTGGACGCTACACGCCCACTAGTGTCGGAACACGTTCACACACACACACACTAACCCTTAAATACACCATATATAAAAGGTTAAATGCAACCAATTAAACCAAGACCTCAAGCAGCGCCCACATATTATATATGTGTACATTACAGGCATACATTCACACACACCCACAACCCTCCACGTACGTACGCCCACATACATGAACATGACCACCACGCATCCCATCAAAACACTCATAAAAGTTCACATATCCTGCGCATACCCAACATACACGGGCTTACAGTACACGGACATACACCCACACCACACCACACGATTTAATTCGCCCATCCACGACCACACAATAATCCCCACACACACACACACGCAGGTTGTCTAAACACCGACCTTAAAATTCCTTTGACGAACTTAAGCTCTACATGCCGCTATATATATATATATATATATATATATATATATATATATATATATATATATATATATATATATATATATATATATATATATATATATATATATATATAAAATCACACGGGAAAAGGGAAACAACGGAGCACCTTAGCTTTCGTCTTTAATCAAGGCATCTTCAGAGGCAACTGGATTACATGGACAGAGAGAGGCTTAAATAAAGGGGATATAGATAAAGTTCTTATAATATCCGAGCAGGATAGGACTCGGAGCAACGGATTCAAGTTGGATAAGTTTAGGTTTAGGAGGGAGATAGGAAGAAACTGGTTCACAAATAGGGTGGTGGACGAGTGGAACAAGCTTAGCAACTTTGTAGTAAGTGCGGGAACTCTGGAAAGTTTCAAAAGGAGGCTAGATAGATTCATGGATGATAGAGTGGTAGTAACTCTCGACAGGAGCTGCCATGCACAGGCCAACCGGCCTATTGCAGGCTCCTTATTTTCTTATGTTCTTATATACAGGGTGACCTTATTAAACATGAGGTCAGGTCATAATGATGTCATCCACTAATCCCCACACCAACACACACGTAGAGGAGCTTAAGAGAAGGGGGTGACGTGACTAGTCAAGTCAGGTCAAAAATAAGGGACCCACAAAATAACTAGCCTACATCTAGATCAAAGGTTTTCAGAGCATTTTTAACCTTGGGCCACTGACAAATATATTTATGTAACATATTATCAGTTTTAAACTGACCATCACTAAGGTTTATTGATTTTAATTCCTTAATCAAACTAGCTTCAACCAGAAGTCTTTCTCTGACAGAAGATGATTTAAATACTTCTAAGCTTTTTTCCCAAGCAATGGGATGATTATTATTCCTAACATGAACGAACAGAGCACTGCTTTCAGATGCTGTTCTGATATTGTACTTATGTTGTTTGATTCTGAGCTGCAGTGTTTTTCCTGTCTGTCCTACATAATTACCATTACATTTGCTACATGGAATACAATAAACACTTCCATTTACATTCAAACTTGGGCTATTTCTTATTAACATATTGGTAATGGTTTAGTCATACTTGGAAACAACATTAATATTTAGTAGCTTGAGGGACCGAACTAACGGGACAAATTCATTACGATAGGGCAGAGTCAAAATATTCTTAAGTATAGGAATTTGCCTGGTTTGAGAGGAATGAAAGGATTTTTTAGCCCTTTTAAAACAACGATCAACAAACACAGAAGGGTACCCGAGTTTCTGTGCAATGGAACGAATGTGTTTCAATTCATCGTCAATAAATTCAGAGTCACAAATACGCAGACATCTTAAAAACATAGCAGAAGAAATTGACATTTTGGTAGACTCCAGGTGATTCGATAAAAAGTGTATGAAACTATCTACCTGTGTGGGCTTTCTGTATACCTTAAATTTGTAGTTTTGGCCATTTGTCATGATAAGGATATCAAGGAATGGAAGGGATCCATTTATTTCTCTTTCAATTTTAAATGTGATACTTAAAAGAGAAATAAATGGTGCGCGTGATCCAGGTATATGCTGATAACCACAAGGAGCCAAGAATACACGAAGTTCCCAAGCGCCTTCGTGTAATTCACATCTTCAGGGGTGAGTACAGTCTGTACTCACCCCTGAAGATGTGAATTACACGAAGGCGCTTGGGAACTTCGTGTATTCTTGTGGTTATCAGCATATATATATATATATATATATATATATATATATATATATATATATATATATATATATATATATATATATATATAGTAATAATAATAATAATAATAATAATTATTAGCGGTTTATTGAAAAAGTTCTGCAGCCCGAAGGCTGAAAATATACATTGGACATAAATGCCTTATTACATACATTGGTGGTTTAACAAAAGCCTTCAATAGAAAGGTAAAGGAACATACAATGAACATACAGATTAATGTAGGTGTTGAACAGCAAACACGTAGTGTAGTAACTCCCTCCCAGATGGTGTTATGAGGGACCTGACGGTGTAGTAATTCCCTCACAGATGGTGTTACGAGGGACCTCACGTGGTGTAGTAACTTCCTCACAGATGGTGTTATGAGGGACCTGACGTGGTATAGTAATTCCCTCACAGATGGTGTTATGAGGGACCTCATAACAGCGAGTGAGCATTAACGGCACTAAGTCCCATTGGAGCAACGTCACAAGTGGAGTTCCCCAAGGCTCAGTACTTGGACCATTATTATTTATTATATATATAAACGACATAGATATCGGCATAGACAGCAACATAAGTAAATTTGCTGATGACACTAAAATAGGACGTGTAATTAAATCTGACGAGGACTCCGCAAAACTACAGGAAGATCTAAACAAATTTTTCGTATGGTCTGAAAAATGGCAGATGAAATTCTATGTGGACAAATGTAAAGTACTCAGTATAGGAGATGTAAACAGGGAAACCAGATACCAGATGAACAACGATGCCATAGAGAAATCCGACTGCGAGAGAGATTTAGGAGTAATATTAAGTAGGAACCTTAAGCCAAGTAAACAATGTGTTTTTGCTCGTAACAAAGCTAATAAGGTACTTGGGTTCATACAAAGGAGTGTTAATTACAAGACTAGCGAGGTCATCCTAAAACTGTATCTTGCGCTTGTGAGACGACACCTGGATTACGCAGTTCAGTTCTGGTCACCGTATTATAGAATGGATATAGAATCCTTGGAAAGAATTCATAGTAGAATGACAAGACTAATCCCGGGCATTAGGAACCTTGAGTACAGAGACAGGTTAAAGCACCTTAATTTGCACTCCCTCGAGAGATGTAGAGCGAGGGGCGACCTGATAGAGGTGTATAAGTGGAAGTCAGGGCTAAACAAAGGGGACATTACAAAGGTACTCAAACTTTCCAACCAGGAGCGAACTCGTAACAATGGTTTTAAATTAGACAAATTTAGATTTTGGCGTGAAATGGGTAAACACTGGTTTGGAAACAGAGTTGTGGATGAATGGAACAAGTTGCCAAATATCATCATTAACTCGAATACGCTGGATAGCTTCAAACATAGGTTGGATGCTTTTATGAGCAATAGGGGTTGGGTGTAAACGGGACTGCCCAGTATGGGCCAATAGGCCCGCTGCAGTTTCCTCCATTCTTATGTTCTTATGTTCTTATGTGTTATGAGGGACCTCACGTGGTGTAGTAATTCCATCCCAGATGGTGTTATGAGGGGCCTCACGTGGTGTAGTAACTCCCTCACAGATGGTGTTATGAGGGACCTGACGTGGTGTAGTAATTCCCTCCCAGATGGTGTTATGAGGGACCTCACGTGGTGTAGTAACTCCCTCACAGGTGGTGTTATGAGAGACCTGACGTGGTGTAGTAATTCCCTCGCAGATGGTGTTAGGAGGGACCTTACGTGGTGTAGTAACTCCCTCACAGATGGTGTTATGAGGGACCTGACGTGGTGTAGTAGTTCCCTCACAGATGGTGTTATATGAGTGAGATGTGGTCCCAGGCCTTCCTATCGTAGACGAATTAACACATCGCTGGATGTTGTTGGGGCTCACGAGCAGTTATCACTGGGTACCTGGGACCTCACTGTGTGAAGTTTAACTTGGGTACGACTCGGCTGTTACTGTTGAGTTGTTCTCACTGACTTAAGCACTGTTCACCACAGATCACCTCTGTTCAACACTGGTTCCATTCCTTTCCTAAATGAAATTGTAACTTTTGGCGAGAACTTGTTGATATTCCGGTGGGGAGGAGGGTTCAGGGGTGGGAGTTGGTATGGGCCAACTTAACAGTTGACCTGGCTGCTGCCAGAGCAGCGCCAGGTACGTCTTGACCCTTCAGTGGTCAAGGATGTAGTGTGTGTGTGTGTGTGTTGGTCGATCTCAACCTGGCCACTTAGAAACTAAAGCTTAATATTTCTGTAATCGACATAAATATAGTTAAATTATTTTCAGTGGTATTCATCGCAGCCTATTCTTTTAACGCCCTTACTACTTAAAATTACACTCCTTTAACGCATTAATTTTCTCTTCCTCTTTCAACACCTACTCCCTCATCGCCTACACCTTACTCCCTCAACACCTACACCCTACTCCCTCAACACCTACACCCTACTCCCTCAACACCTACACCCTACTACCTCATCTCCCTCAACACCTACACCCTACTACCTCATCTCCCTCAAAACCTACACCCTACTACCTCAACACCTACACCCTACTACCTCATCGCCTACACCCTACTACCTCAACACCTACACCCCTACTCCCTCAACACCTACACCCTACTACCTCATCTCCCTCAACACCTACACCCCTACTACCTCATCTCCCTCAACACCTACACCCTACTACCTCATCTCCCCTCAAAACCTACCCTACTACCTCATCTCCTCAAAACCTACACCCTACTACCTCAACACCTACACCCTACTACCTCATCGCCTACACCCTACTACCTCATCGCCTACACCCCTCTCCCTCAACACCTACACCCCTACTACCTCATCTCCCTCAAAACCTACACCCTACTACCTCATCTCCCTCAAACCTACACCCTACTACCTCATCTCCCTCAAAACCTACACCTACTACCTCAACACCTACACCCTACTACCTCATCGCCTACACCCTACAACCTCATCGCCTACACCTTACTCCCTCCAACACACCCCTCTCCCTCCACCTACACCTACTACCTCATCGCCTACACCTACTCCCTCATCGCTTACACCCTACTCCTCAACACCTACACCCTACTACCTCTATCTCCCTCAACACCTACACCCTACTACCTTATCTCCCTCCAACACCTACACCCTACTACCTCATCTCCCTCAAAACCTACACCCTACTACCTCAACACCTACACCCTACTACCTCATCGCCTACACCCTACTACCTCATCACCTACACCCCTACTACCTCAACACCTACACCCTACTCCCTCAACACCTACACCCTACTATCATCTCCTCAACACCTACACCCTACTACCTCATCTCCCTCAACCCACCCCCTACTACCTCAACACCTACACCCACCTCATCGCCTACACCCTACTACCTCATCACCTACACCCTACTACCTCAACACCTACACCTACTACCTCATCGCCTACACCCTACTACCTCATCCACCTACACCCTACTACCTCAACACCTACACCCTACTCCCTCAACACCTACACCCTACTACCTCAACACCTACACCTGACTCCCTCATCGCCTACACCCCTACTACCTCAACACCTACACCCTCTCCTCAACACCTACACTCACTACCTCATCACCTACCCTACTACCTCAACACCTACACCCCTACTCCCTCAACACCTACACCTGACTCCTTCAACACCTCACCCTACTACCTCACCTACACCCTCTCCTCAACACCTACACCCTACTCCTCAACACCTACACCCTACTACCTCATCACCTACACCCTACTCCCTCAACACCTACACCCTACTCCCTCAACACCTACACCCTACTACCTCATCACCTACACCCTACTACCTCAACACCTACACCCGACTACCTCATCACCTACACCCGACTACCTCATCACCTACACCCTACTACCTCATCACCTACACCCTACTCCTCATCACCTACACCCTACTACCTCAACACCTACACCCTACCTCATCAACACCCTACTCCTCAACACCTACACCTACTCCTCATCACCTACACCCTACTACCTCAACACACCCCTACCTCATCCCATACACCCTACTCCCTCAACACCTACACCCTACTACCTCATCACCTACATCCTACTCCCTCAACACCTACACCCTACTACCTCATCACCTACACCCTACTCCCTCAACACCTACACCTCACTCCTTCAACACCTCCGTTCCACTAACCACCATCTTAAATGGAGGATGAAACAAGGCCGGTTACATCACCTTGGTCTTGCCGCCGACCACAGCCGCCTTCGCAACTACGCCCTACATGTAACAGTGCCACGCTACACCAATGTAACAGTGCCACGCTACACCCTACATGTAACAGTGCCACTACACCTACATGTAACAGTGCGCACCACAAAGCCACACTACACTGTACAGGCGCCACACTACCCTAGTTGCGCCACACTACACCCTACAGGCGCCACACTTTCCTGGGTGCCACACTATACCCTACAGACGCCACACTACACCCTACTTGCGCAACACTACACCCTACAGGTGCCCACTATACCCTACAGGCGCCACTATACCCTACAGACGCCACACTACACCTAGAGCGCCACACTACACCCTACTTGCGCCACACTACAGTACACCCTACAGGCGCCACACTACACCCTACAGGCGCCACTACATCCCGCCCACACTACACCCTACAGGCGCCACACTATACCCTACAGGCGCCACACTACACCCTACTTGCGCAACACTACACCCCAGAGGCGCCACACTACACCCTACTTGCGCCACACTACAGTACACCCTACAGGCGCCACGCTACACCCTACAGGCGCCACACTACACCTACAGGCGCCACTCCACCTACAGGCACACTACACCCACAGGCGCTACACTTAACCCTACAGGCGCCACACACCTACAGGTGCCACACTACACCCCACAGGCGCACTACACCCTACAGGTGCCACACTACACCCTACAGGCGCCACACTACTCCCTATAGGTGCCACACTACCCCTACAGGCGCCACTACACCCCTACAGGCGCCACTACTCCCTATAGGTGCCACACTACACCTACTTGCGCCACACTACACCCTACAGGTGCCACACTACACCCTACAGGCGCCACACTACTCCTATAGGTGCCACACTACACCCGACAGGTGCCACACTACACCCTACTTGCGCCACACCACACCCCTACAGGTGCCACACTACACCCCACAGGTGCCACACTACACCACAGGTGCCACACCACACCCCACAGGTGCCACACCACCCCACAGGTGCCACACTACACCCTACTTGCGCCACACCACACCCTACATGTGCCACACTACACCCTACTTGCGCCACACTACACCCTACAGGTGCCACACTAAACCCTATTTGCGCCACACTACACCCCTACAGGCGCCACACACTACACCCTCACTTGCGCCACACTACACCCACTTGCGCCACACTACACCCTACTTGCGCCACACTACACCCTATAAATAATTGCCACTGTTATAAATAATTGAACCCTGACTAATCTTACAGACAAATCTCGTCAGGTTGTCTCTCGCGATGGCTGAGAAATTGCAATCATCTCGTTGTCTCTCACACGAGGTTAGGTTAGGTTAGGTTATTTTACGTTACGTTACTCTACGTTACGTCACGTTTCCGAGAATCATTCAACTCTCGGTCATCACGAGAAACAATGCGAGGAAATTTTGTCAGTACGATTAACCTCGGCCTTTAACTAAAACCACTCTACTTTCTAGCCTGTAGTGAGAGGCTTTGTGCACCAACTGACGGAGCTAAAGACAAGTTGTGTTATGTCCTACTAGGCCATGGTAAACAATAACATGACTCCCAACACTACAGCCACCACACGGAGGAACTGATGGATGGATAAATAGATATAAAGACAAATAATAAGAGTTTTCCGGGGATGATTGTCACTTGGATATGATAATAGGAACTGATCTCTCGTGAAATATGAGCGCTTAGGTTCAGTCGTATCTGTTCCCGCCAGGTGACGACACTGACCATGGCGCCGCTGTTTCATTGGTATGAGAAGCTAATGAATTAATGTTATAAATCCAAGAGCAATAACAGTATCTAGTGTTTTGTTAGACATAAATTAACAGTGGGGAGGAAATAGACTTTTTGTGTAGTCTTCAGTAAATAGTTTATTTTGTATATACACTAATTACTTCATAGTAACATACTGGGGAAGATAATGTTATCCATCTGGCGTTACTTTACAGATTTGTGATCCAGATGTTAACGAGAGATACACCTGTGATATATCTTTATTACCTTACGCTTGTTAGTACCGTAGATATGTGTGTGTCCATGTACTTCCTTGTATTAGTAGTTTTTTAAGAATGAATAGTGCACTGGTGGTATATCTTTCACGACACTAATCCCTCCACTTAAACCACTATACCCACGTTCCTACAGCCACCCACCTCACTCACACTCCACTCACGCTCCAACTACACCCTCACCACCCCCCACCCCCCCACACCACTCCACCCACACTCCAACAACACCACTCCACCCACACTCCACCACTCACCACCTCCAACTACACCACTCCACCACCTCCACTCCACCCCCTCCAACAACACCACTCCACCCACACTCCACCACTCCACCCACGCTCCAACTACACCACTCCACCCCTCACCCTCCCACCCATCAACAATTACTCCACCCACACTCTCCACTTACACCACTCCACCACCCTCCACTTACACCACTCCACTACTCCACCACAGTCAAGGAAGCGGCCGTAAATCAGCCTGTTCGATTATCATGATCCTACTTTGGCAGGCTTCCGTTTTTGGTTGTAAAGATCAATATCGTGTGGTTGTGAAGGTGAATATTCTGATTTAGTATTTTGGTCAATAATATCTATAACCTGGCCCTGATATAATGAAGGGCCATTAAATTTCATATGTCAGGTATCCTTCAGGGTTAGTCTAAAAGTTGAATAGTGTGTACGTGTTTCAGTGTGTTGAATAGCGTGTACGTGTTCTAGGTGTTGAATAGTGTATGTGTTTCAGTGTGTTGAATAGTGTATGTGTTCTGTGTGTTGAATAGTGTGTACGTGTTCTAGTGTGTTGAATAGTGTGCACGTGTTCTAGTGTGTTGAATAGTGTGTACGTGTTCTAGTGTGTTGAATAGAGTGTACGTGTTCTAGTGTGTTGAATAGCGTGTACGTGTTCTAGTGTGTTGAATAGTGTGTACGTGTTCTAGTGTGTTGAATAGTGTGTACGTGTTCTAGTGTGTTGAATAGTGTGTACGTGTTCTAGTGTGTTGAATAGTGTGTACGTGTTCCAGTGTGTTGAATAGTGTGTTACCTTAAGTTGAAATTAAACCTAGTTAAGGGTAGTTTAGGTTAGGTTAGGTTAGGTTAGGTAAGATAGATTACCTTATGTTAGGTTAGGTTAGACAGATTACCTTAGGTTAAGTTAGGTTAGGTTAGGTTAGGTTAGTTCACGTAGTAATGGTTAGTTTAGTTAAGTGGGTTGCTAGATTAAGCCGGTTAAATAGTAGGTTAGTTAAGGTTAAGTTAGACTGGATTAGGTTAGGTTAGGTTAGGTCTTTTATCCAGCAAATCATTGTATAAATAATAAAAATTGTAGGTGGAGGGTGGGTGGAGTGGTGCAGGTGGAGGGTGGTGTAGGTGTAGGGTGGTGTAGGTGGAGGGTGGGTGGAGTGATGTAGGTGGAGGGTGGGTGGAGTAATGTAGGTGGAGGGTTGATGGAGTGATGTAGGTGGAGGGTGGGTGAGTGATGTGGGTGGAGAGTGGTGTAGGTGGAGGGTGGGTGGAGTTGTGTAGGTGATGGGTTGTGTCGGTGGAGGGGTGGTGGAGGGCGTGAGAGGGAGGGTGGATGGAATGGGTGGTGTGGTTGGAGGATGTGGAGTGGTGGAGGTGGGTGGAGTGGTTTAGGTGGAGGGGTGGAGGGTGGGTGGAGTGGTTTAGTTGGAGGGGTGGAGGGTGGTTGGAGGTGTGAGGAGGGTGGAGGTTTAGATGGAATGTGGGAGGAATGGTGTAGATGGAGTGTGGGTGGTGTGGTGATAATTGAAGTAGTGTGGGTGGAAGGTGGGTGGAATACTGACACCCCACTTTCCATTCTACCTCTTAATTGTACTACCCCCCCACCTCTCTCCACTCTTGTTTCTATTATCTGTCCACCACCTCCTCTAACCTGTCTCTTTTCACCTGTCAATCTTTCCTTCCTCTCACCCCTGACCCCATCCTCCCAATCCTGACCCCATCTCCCCATTCCTGACCCCATCCTCCCACTCCTGCCCGATCCCTCCTCTCAGCTTTAACCCTTACCTCACTGTCTCCTCCCCCGTCTCACCTCTCACCCTTCTCTCTCGAATCCCTCTCTTTCAGTGCTGGTCCTCCTTCGTCAGTCCTCAACCCTTCCCTCCCTCTCTTTAAATACCCATCATGTTCTCCCTAAGCTTTTAACTGTCCCCTTCCCTAAGCTCTCGCTCTTCCCTTCCTCTCCCCTTTCTCTCTCTCTCTCTCCCTCTTAATTCTGACCCTTACCTCTCTCTCTCAACTTTGGTATTATCCTCCTCTCTCAGTCATGACCCCTGCCCTCCTCGGTCTTTATACCAGCCAAGTGGTCCTCTACAAGTTATCCTTCGGTGGGAAATATATCATATACAATATTACAGATGTGTGAGCATTATCCAACACAGGACAAGGACCCAGACATGACGTTAGTTAGTTTAACAAATTTATTGACAAAGCTTGGAGTACATGACGATGGGTATGAGCTCTCAGATACTCCCCCGGGTTGGTTGTCTACGGGTACTTGAGATAAGGTTTCAGTCATGGGAAATCTCCGTTTGAAATGGCGTGTCAGATATTTTTTTCTTCTTGAGATTTTGTTCTCCAAAAATTGTGGGAGGCGGGTGTGTCCGGATGTTGTGTGAGTAGACCTACAGCTCCTGGGAATATAATCAATGAGAGTCAACAGGAGACGCTAGTGATGCTCCACCTACCTTACTAAGATCTTGTGACTAGATTTTTGAGCACGCTGTGTCCAACAAAATATGTGTTACCTCTGCTCTGTGGGTGACCCCCAAGGACTAAGGGAGTGTCCTCACTGTTTAATCCTGGGTCACTGGCGCTCGAGCCAGTTAACACACGAGTCAGAAACACGTTTCCGAAGTCAATTCATCGATAATACTTGGCACATAAAGGGCCCACCCGTGGGCGTGCTGCTCCTGGAGGTGGTGTCGCCGGGGTCAATACTGTGAGGGCGGACGAGCCGCGGCCCCCTGCCCTGCCCGCTGCTCTGTGCCCAGCTGACTGGCTAGTTTACCTCATTTTCGTCAAGTGAAGTCATGGGAGCAGTGGAGGCCTGTACGGCCGCCCTGTCCTGCAGCTCCGAGGCGCTATACGTCGCAGCGTGCGCCGGGGCCACCCGGCCGCCGCTAGCCCCACAGGGACTCCCTAGCGTTGTCTAAACACCACCACACACTAGGTCCCAGGGCAACACTTCCCTGGTTTCCTGCCTCGCCCTCAGGCACGCAAAACACTCGCCAAGGGCAAGGCTGCGCACCTGCCTCCAGAAAGCAGGAGGGAGAGTGCGCGCGGTGCGGGGACAGGTGAGCCCGCGCGGCCCAGGCACCAACAGCGCCGTGTCCTGCAGCAGCCCGCCGTCAGGACCTGCCTAGACCTCCCTGGCTCCGGGCACCACTACCCGCCCCACTGATACCTTCACTAAGCTCCTCCCTTTTACCTTCGCTAGGCCTTCCCTCGTCCCAGGCAATTTCACCGCCTTCCCTGAGCTCACTCAGGCCTCAGGTCAAGGATAACACTCAGAACCAACATGGAGAGCGCTTGGTGGTTCCGGCAAGGGCCCCACAGAGACGCGCGTGGTTGTAGGCCCTGGGCAGGTAGGAACTGAGCCCGTGCCACACTTCTGGCACTCGGCGCCAGGCGCACTTGCGCCAACCACCCTGCACTTCGTGCCAGCCGTCCCAGAAACACAACTTTACTTAGGTTATTAGTATATAATCAGCAACTCCTGTGCTTTTGTATATTATTGAGACAAGCTTGGGATGAGTAGTGACCTCCCGAGTCCTCATTATTACTAAAAGTGGACAAAACACGGCTATGACCGTCGCCCCTCTACCAAACCGAGCGGTAACCGTAGCGGGCCGGCTCCTGTGTCGCTGCCGGGCTCACGCCGCCGCCCCTTCGACAGCAACAGTGGCCGACCCTTAACTCCCCTCACTGACTGCCAACCTGTTCCTCCTACACCCACTCACCTCCACCACACCTTTATCAGATCTTACAACCATTCCCACTCCAGATATACACTCACACATAACGTGCCCTGACACACTGCCCCCCTCACCCACCCCCGTCCCGCCGTCCTCCATCACAGACGGGTCCAGGATGTATCCCTACTGTAAAAGAGCCCCTTATAAACCTTTGCAGTCACCCCTCACACTCCAGACCTTCTCACTTCAACTCATTTACACCTCTACAAGTTCTCTGTCCCACTCATTTTTTTTTCACTCCTCTAAGATGAACCTTCTCAAATCAACTTGGTTTAAAACAGCAGCGTGTGGGTGTCGTTTCCATGGCAGCAGCTCATGCCTCCACAGGCCTGGCCAGCCCAATCCTGCATGACGCTCGCCTCCACCTTCACCCCTCCCTCCCGGCCTCATCGTTGTACACCTCACCTCATCTAACTCTCTATGCTCACCCACTGCTTCAACCAGCCAATTTTTGACCCACATACTGTAGACGCCATATAATACTCCTGGGAAGCTAACCCACCACCGTCCCACCCACCCGTCCCACCCACCCGTCCCACCCACTCACTAACTAACCACCAACTATCCCACTCACTCAATACACAACCCACCGGGAAAATAATCCATTCCACTATCTGTAACACTAATCTGCTATCTGACTCACTCACCCACCCTAAACATGACACACCTGACCCACTCACAACCTGACCCATTCATAACCTGATCCCCCACAACCTGACCCACTCACAACCTAGCATAATCACAACCTGACCCACTCATATCTTGATCCACTAACAACATGACCCACTCACAAGCCAACCTTCTCACAACCTAACCCACTAACAGCCTGACCCATTCATAACCTGGCCCACCTACATTCTGCCCCATTCATAACATGATCCACTCACAACCTGACCCACTCAAAAACTGACCCATTCATAACATGATCCACTCACAACCTAACCCACTCACAAACTGACCCATTCATAACAATGGCTAACATCTTAAGCAAGCAACGCTCCTCACGTTCATAATTACCCATTATTTTAATATCATTTCTACTTCTTGCTTGTCTCTGGTAACTTAACAAAGACATTATACAGTACAGTAGTGAATATTGGTGCACACCCCACGTGTGATCCTCACCACCACCTGTGACCCTCACCACCACCTGTGATACTCACCAACACCTGTGATACTCACCAACACCTGTGATGCTCACCAACACCTGTGATCCTCACCACTACCTGTGATCCTCACCACCAACTGTGACCCTCACCACCACCCAGATCCTCACACCACCTGTGATCCTCACCACCGCCTGTGATCCCACCCAACACCCTGATCCTCACCACTACCTGTGATCCCTCACCACCAACTGTGACCTCACCACCGCCTCTGATCCTCACTCACCACCTGTGGTCCCCACCACCGCCTGTGATCCTCACCAACCTGTGATCCTCACAACCGCCTGTGATCCCCACCCACCACCTGTGATCCTAACAACCGCCCTGATCCTCACTACCACCTGTGATACTCACCACCACCTGTGATCCTCACCACCACCTGTGATTCTCACCACCACATGTGATCCTCACAACCGCCTGTGATCCTCATCACCACCTGTGATCCTCACCTCCGCCTGTGATCCTCACCACCACCTGATCCTCACCACCACCTGTGATCCTCACCACCACCTGTGATCCTCACCACTACCTGTGATCCTCACGACTACCTGTCATTACTCACCACTCCTGTGATCACCACCACCGACCTCACCACCACCTGTGATCCTCACCACCACCTGTGATCCCACCACCACTCAGATCCTCACCAACGCCCAGATCCTCCACACTACCGTGATCCTCACCACTACCTGTGAGTCCACCACTGCCTGTGATGCTCACCACCACCTGTGATCCCACCACCACCTGTGATCCCCACCACTCTGTGACCCCCTCACCACCACCTGTGATCCCTCACCCACCTCACCCAGATCCCCATCACTACCTGTGATCCTCACCACCACCTGTGATCCCACCACCACCTGTGATCCTCACCACCACTGTGATTCTCACTCACTGCCCGTGATGCCCACCACCACCTGTGATCCCCACCACTACCTGTGATCCCCACCACTACCTGTGAGTCTCACCACTACCTGTGACCCCTCACCACCACCTGTGATCCCCACCACTACCCAGATCCTCACCACTACCTGTGAGTCTCACCACCACCCAGACCTCACCACCACCTGTGATCCTCACCACCACTCCTGATCCCACCACTACCTGTGATCTCACCACTGCCTGTGATGCCCACCACCACCCTGTGATCCCACCACCACCCAGATCCCCACCACCTCTGTGACCCTCACCACCACCGTGATCCTCACCACCACCTGTGATCCCCACCACTCACCTGTGATCCCTCACCACCACCTGTGATCCCTCACCACTACCTGTGATCCTCACCACCACCTGTGATCCCACCACCCCTTCATGTGATCCTCACCACCACCTGTGATCCTCACCACCACCTGTGTTCCTCATCACTACCCGTGACCTCACTCACCGCCCAGATCCTCACCACCACCAGATCCTCACCACCACCTGTGATCCTCACTACCACCTGTGATCCCTCACCACCACCCAGACCTCACCACCATCTGTAATCCTCACCACTCACCTGGATCCTCACCACCGCCTGTCATCCCACCACTACCCAGATCACCACCGCCTGTGATCCTCACCCACTCCTGTGATTCTCACCACCAACTGTGATCCTCACCACCACCTGTGATTCTCACCACCACCTGTGATCCTCACCACTACCTGTGATTCTCACCACCGCCTGTCATCCTCACCACTCACCTGTGATCACACCGCCTGTGATCCTCACCACTACCTGTGATCCTCCCCCCCAACTGTGATTCTCCACCACCACCTGTGATCCTCACACCACCTCATGTGATCCTCACCACTACCTGTGATCCTCACCATTATCTGTGACCCTCACCACCATCTGTGATCCTCACCACCTTCCATGTGATCCTCACCACCACCTGTGATCCTCACCACCACATGTGATCCTCATCACTACCTGTGATTCTCACCACCGCCCTGATCCTCACCACCACCTGTGATTCCCACCACCACCTGTGATCCTCACCACCACCGTGACTCACACCACCCAGGATCCCACCACCTGTGAATCCCACCACCGCCTGTGATCCCACCACCACCTGTGATCCTCACCACCACCTGTGATTTTCACCACCATCCTGATCCTCACCACTCACCTGTGATTCTCACCACCATCCTGTCATCCCACCACTACCAGATCACCACCGCCTGTGATCTCACCACCACCCAGATCCTCACCACCACCTGTGATTCTCACCACCATCTGTGATCCTCACCACTACCTGTGATCTCACCACCGCCTGTCATCCTCACCACTACCCAGATCACCACCGCCTGTGATCACCACCGCCCGATTCTCACCACCACCTGTGATTCTCACCACCACCTGTGATCCTCACCACTACCTGTGATCCTCACCACCACCTGTGATCCCCATCACTACCTGTGATCCTCACCACAATCTATGACCACCACCACCTGTGATCCTCATCACCACCTGTGATCCCTCACCACCTTCATGTAATCCTCACCACCACCCAGATCCTCACCACCATGTGATCCCCGCCACCACCTGTATCCACACCCGATCCTCACCACCTTCATGTGATCCCGCCACCACCTGATCCTCATCACTACCTGTGATCCTCACCACCACCTGTGATCCTCACCACTATCCAGACCTCACCACCACCTGTGATCCTCACCACCTCATGTGATCCTCACCACCTGTGGTTCCAACCACCACCTGTGATCCTCACCTCATGTGGTCCCCACCTCACCAGATCCTCACCACTACTCTTTGACCTCACCACCACCCTGATCCTCACCACCACCCGTGATCCTCACAGCCACCTGTGCTCCTCACCGCCACCTGTAATCCTCACCACTCCTGTGATCCTCACCACCACCCGTGATCCTCACCGCCACCTGTGGTCCTCACCACCACCTGTGATCCTCACCACCACTCACGTGATCCTCACCACCACCTGTGATCCTCACTACCACCACCTGTGATCCCCATCATCACCTGGTCCTCACCACCACCCTGATCCTCACCACCACCTGTGATGCTCACCACCATCATGTGATCCTCACCACCACCTGTGATCCTCACCACCACCTGTGATCCTCATCATCACCTGTGGTCCTCACCACAACCTGAAGGCTGACACACACAGCCTGGTTGAAGGCGATACACCGTTATAGAACCAGTCCACTTATTTGAACCAGACCCATTATAAAACCACTCCAGTTATTATAGGAACGAGACCCATTATGGAACCATTCCATTTCTAGGAACCAGACCCATTATGGAACCAGTCCACTTATAGGAACCAGACCCTTTATAGAACCATTCCACTTATAGGAACCAGACCCATTATAGAACCACTCCACTTATAGGAACCAGACCCATTATAGAACCACTCCAGTTATAGGAACCAGACCCATTATAGAACCACTTCGGTGAGAGTACAACTTATACGTGTTTGCTCTCGTATTGCAGAACATTGTAGTGTGCACCTGAGCAGTTGACAGTCAGTAGAGCCTCCAGGTATGTATATAAACGACACTGCTGCTCTATATATAACTCTAACATTTGCTGTCCACTCTAAATGTTAACGAAGACATTGGCATAATCCCTGCATTTTCTCATTACTGTTTTATTATACTTTTTTTTTTAGGGTAAACACTTTTGTATAACTTTTTTTTTTCAACATTTGAATAATAATGATTCTTCGTGTGAGGTGTTTTCGTAACTTTAGAGAATGTATTTTTCTTATCACTGTTATTCACAATCCTTTGGTCTCTAGATCTATACTTTGGTCATATTTTTTACCAATACCGTGAAGAGTTAAGAGATGCTCATGACTTCACTCACAATCGTTTTATTCACGATATTAATCCCTGACTTATTGATTTTAGTTTTAATTTTGTTGTAGCGGCCACCATGAATGTTAAATCATAGACTGATTGGATTGAATTCTCTATAACATTGTTCCACGAGTCTGTAACTTATAATTAACCTCTTGAGTACGATACCTTTCTTGATTACTCTGAATCCTTCTATTTAGTAAGATACCTCTACCTCTGAGTAAAACGACTTAGCCCCTTGAGTACAATAAGTCATCCCTTGTGTACTGTACGATGACTTATCCCCTTAAATACGATAACTAAATCCCGTGAGTACATTAGCACTGTACTCGGGAGATTAAGTCATCGTACTCAAGGGGTTAAGGTCCCTCTCATCTGGTCCTTTTCCCTGAGGAGGAGCTATTCACCACCCTCCCCCTATTTACTCTCTGGCCACTCGTCTCCTTTGTGCGGTACGAGTTTCCGATCATCGTGTTCACTTTATTTTAAGGTCTCTCTCTCTCTCTCATACCTGCAGTATGTCTCGAGTATCCTTCCTACTACCCTTTCTCCTACGTGTGGATCACCTTTCCGTCTCACTACACTATATGTAAGGATCATTTCTACACTTTGTTCCCCGTTCAAAAAAATGTAAGGATCTCTCCCTCGTAGCTAAACCCCGTGTGAGATTCCATACCCCTGCCCCTAAACCAACCGACGCCACAGTGCTAAGACTACGGGACTTTATGCAATACTTCCTGAAACGTCAATAATAAATGGCTCACTCACCATGATGAACCCAATACCTTGTTCTTATCCAGCACAACGGCCGGTGAAGTTACGTATACAGTACAAGTAAGAGAACTAACGAGATATCTCGAGCCAGTTAACGTGTTGTCAAGATATTAACCGGAAACAATTACCAACACCCGGATAGTCGATCTCCAGACCGGCCACCCGAAAATGTCACTCATAAAACGCGCAGCATATCACATGCTGCCAGTAAATTGGTTTTAAACTTGAAGCAGGAATTATTACAGCGCTTATCTCCTGCCCTAATGGTCGCAGGTTCGATCCCAGGGTACTCACAGTTCACCCAGTTCTTAATAAGTTGTCTAGCTTAACAGTTGAGGAAGTGATGACCATCGAGGGCACTGTCGGCCACGCTACCTCCTTGTTTACCGAAGGTTTAGCGTGTAGGGTGTTGTGTCCACGCTGTCCCTAAGGGGTCACCATGCCGATACGAGCCACATTCACTTTCATATATAAAGTGCCTACTGAAGCGTTCTGGTCATATAGTTAAACATGTAACAGGAAATAAATTGATAAATAAACTAATGAATATATAAAAAATGAGTGACTAAAGTGGATATACAGTATATATAAACCGACCAGAACAAGAGTAGAACTTACATACAAACACACACACACACACACACACACACACTTGTGTGTGTGTGTGTGTGTGTGTGTGTGTGTTTGTATGTATGTGTGTGTATCTGTAATCAACCGATAATATTATATATTTGTGTTAGGTGAGATATACAGTAATCAGAGTTGGTAGTTCGAAACTTTTCATCTCTAAATAGTCTCACTTAATATTTCTACACTGGCATGCCTGCCCTCCCTCCTCCTCCTCCTTCCTCCTGCCCTCCCTCCTCTCTCCCACCACTCATGATTAATTTTATGTAAAGAAAAAACCTTTTGGTACTGACGTCCCAACCATGACAGAAAAGTCCGTCTAGTTAATTATACGCCTTCTACGCAGGACACACAGCTGCAAGTCATGACTTCTAACCGTGTAGGATTATCATTATTGTGAACATTTAGTACCAGTTTGTATCACGTCGGCCGGGTTGGCCAACTTTAGAGCAGCAGGCATCAACAGCAGCAACAATGCTGAATGTTATCAGTGACCATAACTTCTCCATCACTAATACTTTTATGGTTATTAATATTTTTAATAATACGCTCATAAATAGGCTAACTCTCCCAACGCTTTAAGTGAAGTTATTAGTCAATATGAACAAATCTTTACAATAATGAATCCCACTGAAAAACACTAGTCATTGGTGCTGTTTTAAACAATGTGTACAGTACACGACTGTTTTAAAGACTGAGCCGGTCACCCACGTGCTAACCGAGGCGACTGATTATGTTCGACTTGGTGTCTTCCTTTCACAGCAAGGTGTTCTTACCTACAGAATGGAAGGACTATTAGGTTAGGTTAACTTAGGTTAGGTTAGGTTAAGGTTTGTTCAAGGGTTTTACATAAGTTTTCAAGTATAAATGGGTTCCTAAATATGACTAAGATACTCGTACTACACGACTTTGATGACATCATCATTCATGCGAGGTCGGATATTCATAGTTCCTGTGTACAGTAGAATCACATTTCGGTCGACAAAAGTTCGCATTCCAAAGGTTCAGTACAAGTTGATCAGTTATGGTCGAGTCCTCACACTCAGAAGGTACCCAAACTCTTTGATCTTTCTTTTTTCGGATCACCTGAAGATTAGGCAACCCAGCTTATTTCACCTGACGATTAAAAACCTTAACGCTAACCTAACTTAACCTATTCTAACATAACTTAACATAACCTAATTTAACCTAGCCTAACCTAAGCTAAGCTAAGCTAACCTAACATAACATAACCAAACCTAACATACCATAACATAACATAACCTAGCCCAGTGCTATTCAACTTGGGTGGACGAGATCTTGTTTCGGGTGGACGGCAGTCTTGGAGAGGATGAAGGGATGGACGAGATTTCAAAGGATGGCAACACGTGTGTGTGTGTGTGTGTGTGTGTGTCGCTTGCATTGTTTCTATGGAAACATGACGTCACCCATAATATTTGAAACGCCAACCAACGTGAAAAGAGTACTGAGAGGTGGATTCATTTTAAATTTCAAAGTCATTGTCATGGAGAGAATAGGTAAGGTAGAGTTTCACTATTTCTCACGGCTATTGTTGATATACCATGAACCTGGACGAAACAACAGATGTGAGAGAAGTGTGGTTGATTGTGTACTGTTGCTTTCCAAATTTAGAGTCTGTGACCAAAGTTGAACACTATTTGTGCTGCCTCCAACTGGGAATTGAAACAGCAGAGGTAAACATTTTCCAGAAAATAAATTATTTTATGATTGAAGAGGACAATGAATGGTTGAAATGAGAATTCGTCACTTCAGATGGTGCGAGGGCAATGGTTGGAGCAATCAATGGTGTTGCGGCGAATATCCAAGCCGTATCACTTGTGTTTCAATTCACTGTGTGATTCACTGAGAGGCCCTTGTTGTTAAACAAATGGAAGAGACAGGAACAGCCAGTGAGAAGAATGATTGTGAGCCCCTTTCGACGACATCTTCTGGGTGAGTTGTGCATAGATATGGAAGCCAACTTTACCAAACTGCTCTTCCATGCCGAGGCGCGGTGGTTATCCCGTGGGAAGGTTCTGAACTGAGTGCTTGTACTGAGAGAACAGTTGTGTGTTTTGTCTTGTTTTCACAGAGGAAGCAAACCCATGGCATTTTTAACGGAGAATAGCCCACCGGCAAAGGGCATCGACAGACAACAAGGCCCGGGGTGGGGGGTGAAAAATAAAAAGAACCTAAAAATATAGAAGAAAAAGACTATATTAATCTATACCACGAAAATGCCGCAAAACCAGACAGATTGTAAGAGTATGGAAACACAAAAGAAGGCACAGCATTCCACAGTTTGACTGTGTGAGGAAAGAAGGATGTACTATAACGGGTTATTCTAGTGACCGACATCCACACAGAAACGGTGGGCACCGCGGGCAAGACGAGTGTTACGAGCGGTACACAGGATGCCAAATCCACAGAACATTGCCCGTTAAAGTGCCTGTAAAAGAGAGGGAGTGAACCATTGCAACGAAGAGAAGGGAAAGAAAGATTATCAACTAAAGGAGGAGAGTCAATAAGACGAAATGCCTTTGATTCCACCCTATCTAACAGTTGGACATAAGAAGAGCCACCCCAGATATGAGAGCAGTTCTCCAAGTTTGGACGAATGAATCCCTTATAAACTTGAAGCAACTGCTCATGAGTGAAGTAGCTACGGCATCTGTATAGCATTCCCAGCTTTCGGGAGGCAGCTTTAGCAATGTTGTGGATGTGTGGCTTCCATGACATTTTAGAGTAAATGGTGAGGCCTAGCATATCTATGTTAAATGTCAAGATAACTTTTGGCTGGCAAAGTTGTCATACATGGCCTCAGTTTTTTATCATTTGAACAAACTCAACATTAGTCGACAAGGCAAAGGTCGGGATATTTTCACAGTAGTGGGAAAAATAATTTTTTTCAAAATGAGTGCAAAATTGGAGAGCCTACGTAGATTTTTTTTTCTAATTTCTCGACTTTTGATAACTTTATTAGATAATGTGGCTGGGAACATTGGATGCAGACAGCAGTAAAGGAGAAATTGGAGATGCGAATGTCCCACCTGGTTGTCAATTACCTTACCCTGATTCAGGAAAACCTCAATGTGTATTTCCCAGATAGTGAGAGCGAACACCTGAACACCAACATGTGGGTTCTTAATCCATTTGCTGATGAAGGGGGTTGATCATTCTGAAGCTCTATTGGAGCTCCGGACAAATTACGTTCAAAAAGCAGCCTTCAAGACATTAGCTACACCATGGATTTTTGGGTTACACTGTTGGATATTCCAGAATACAAGGAGTTGGCCGAGCAGGCGACAACCATGTTCGTGTAGATGCCAACATCATAACTGTGAGCAAGGCTTCTCAGCTTTAGTTTTAATCAAATCAAAGAAAAGGAACTCAATTTTGAATGTGGATCCCCTAATGCGGGGCTCACTTGAAAGTCGACTGATGCCACGATTTCAGCTGATAGCAGACAAAGTACAACAGCAGCCATGCCACTGAATCATCAAAACACTCATAATTATGCCTATGATTCTTTAATTTATTATTTTCCTTTAATTAGTTTAATAAAAAGTAGTTTTGTTCTGAATGGAATATTATATTTAAATTATATTACAAAGCAAAATATTAAATAAATACAAGTGAAGCTGCTGTTTTTTCTTTCTCTTTTTTATCAAAGGATGGTTACCACTTGGGGGTAGATGGCTTTTAAGTTTCATCACTAAGGTGAACATCAAAAAGGTTGAATAGCACTGACCTAGCCTTATCTAACCTAACCTAACCTCGCAGGGTGCTTAATTGTCAAATGAAATAAGTAAGGTTGTCTAAACTCTAGATCAACAGCGTTTCTTCTATTTCATTCAAAGGAAACATTCTTATAAAGGGTGACTGTCAATGTCCTACCAGGCCATACTGATGACAACACTGCTGTGAAACTTAGCATGGGGCTCAATATCAGCAAAGTTCGAAACTCATAGTAAAGTTTAATATATATTAAAGTACTTAGTGTCCCAAATGTTACCTAATCAGCCCCAAATAAGGTTAGGTAGCCGCACCTGAGTTGACAGGATGTGCCAGCACGGGAGAGCCGAGCCAAGGATAATGGGGGTTAAAGTTATCTGGATGTTGTACAGATCGCACGGGACTTAAATGATACTGGATGAACGATCGGGCTAGGTGTAGGGTAAACAATAGCTTGAACCTAGTTGTATCCCATACAGGAAAGTACATATGATACAGAGTGGTAGTCGGCTCTGTACCACAATGGTGATGAATATTGGTCCTAGAGGCATTCCTGAAAGGAAGAACTTAAATCTCCAAAGACTAACCCTATTAGAAGAGAGGAAGATGACTACAACAAATTAGCCAAGAATATTCCTCTTTTAAACTCAATCAATGCCCTTCCAATAAGGATTGATATGGAAAGAGTAGATGATGGAAATGGTATTGCAGAGTCTTTGAGGAAAAATAATGCAAAAATCATGAGAGCTGTAGACTTAAGTTTAACAACACGATGTTGCAAAGAGCCCCAAAAGGCAACTACCTCTGTTGTTGACAGTGATGAAGGTTGCAGAAGTAAGGTACCATGAAAGAAGAGTCACAAAAACTACAACAGAATACTTTTGTGTGACAAGCCAGCACCAGAGTGCTCTCAGACAAGCAATGACAATGAAACTCGATGAATGTACTCCTTGCTAACTTAGCATGTAGTGGCACAAGAGATGAAATATCGCCCTGCTTGTTTAGCTGTACTGTACAATAGAAAGAGTTTATCTTACTGCAAAGGAATATGAGAAAAACACAAAGAACCTTGACAAAAAAGATGCATATCCACTGGCTTTCTCTGAATTGGTGACATACATCAATGAGACAAAAAACATGTGAAGGTTCTAATCGACCAATTTTTAGACTAACAGACTCAGTCATATTCTACAAGCAAAAACTCGAATAACTATGTGTCGAATCACCTGAAGTTCATTCTACTAGATTTAAGGACCAATTGGTTTCACATCTTCCCTAACTAGAAGCTCACAAAGGGTAAAAATGCCATTAGCAACCATGATACGCCTCTAGAAGAGTTGACTCCATGCTCCCACGAAGAGGCAAATACTTGCTCCTTTGTACATGCAAGACAAACTGTTTTGGACGGCAGTAAAAGTCTTTATAAAGCCAATGACACAGATATCATTGCCATAGCTATATCTGTGTTTACATAACAAGGAGAAATTGGTCTTGAAGAAATGTGAATTTCTTATGGTCAAGGGGCTTATACACGATGGAGCCCTGTTCATGAGTTAGTTATAGCCATAGGGCCTGAAAAAGCCACTGGAATCACATTTTTTCCATGTATTCAGCGGTTGTGATGTTGTGTCAACCTTCTGTGGTAAAGGTGTAGAAATGGAATGTGTTTAAGGAGGTCTCCAGTACCGTCACCAAACTCAGCCAGTGTCCTACATCAGTTAGTGAAGAACACCTCCGTATCTTGGAAAGGTTTGTGGTGGTGATGTATGACAGGTCTAGTCCAGCTTTATGTGTCAATGGTGCAAGACTTGATTTATTTGCTCGCAACAGAGATCATATAATGCAATTCCACCAACATGGTCTGCCCTAAAGGAATTTGTAAAGGGTGCAGCCTATCAAGGTGGAATGATTTGGGGTCAGGTAACAGTAGCCCAACCAGACATTCCAAACCCTGCTAATTGGGGCTGGAAAAAGAAAGGAGATATTTGGCAAATACAACGGACAGACCTTCCACCAACAGCAGAGAGCTGTCAAGAACTGACCAAGTGTTCCTTCAAGAAAGACTGAACACAGATGTAAATGTATCCGCTCTGGTCTCACTTGCACAGCTCTGTGTGGGTGCACAGGCCAGCAGCTGTAAATATGCAAGAATTCTTATAACAATATCTCCCAAGGATATGCGCAAGATATAAACATGTTTCTTATTGTTTAACGAAGAATCAATTACACTTATTTTTATGAAAAGAGGTAAAAGTATGTGCAAAACCGTTATTTTATGCACAAAAGACATATCTGAGGCTTCCAAACAATCATAATCTGTTCCAGCATGCTTTAAAACACAGGAATCGACACCTTATGCGCACAGATTGCCCAATAATAAGTTAATATATATATATATATATATATATATATATATATATATATATATATATATATATATATATATATATATATATATATATATATATATATATATTAGTACTCTCTTAATTTACTTAAATATCCAGGTTCTAGGCGTAACAACAAAAAAAAAAAGTGAAGTAAATTAAAATGGAATAAAAATATATAAATTAAACCTTTAAGAATTTAATTAATTAAATATCAACACAATAAAGAGCCTCGTAGGCTGTCACAACAAATTGATTAACCATCGAAACTTTTAAGACACAAGTGATACAAAACATCGAAACATCGAAAGAATAAAAATAAAGCATTGGATTACGTTAACACTGCATAAACATATAAAAACTAACACTGAAATTAACTAACGTGAAACAACACTGAATTACTTAAATGTAACGAAGCAAATACTGATGGACATAAGTAGAGACATAAATAGGTACTCACATAGATATACCACATTGGTGGCGACAGGAACAACACAAATAAATTACGTATAAGTAACAGATGACGCGTGTCACTCAAGGATGTGAACTGTATGACAAGAGGACTGAACTAACAGCCGGCCATGCTGACTGGTCGACTGTTATGAATGCAGATTCGTGCAGTATGATGCAACCCCCTCTGAGGAAGTAGGGAGTTCTTTGAAAACTGACTTGATTGCTCATATTTGGGAATTAGATACTTTGCTTCACACTTGTAATTCCCAAGTATTGATGTAGTCATATATTTAGCATATGTAGACAGTGGCAACGTCAGTTAGGATTGATTCACTGGTCAACGAGGTCATTTCCAGCCCGTTATTTATAAAACGTAACCACAACACTGCTGACTTGTTGATGGGAGTACATTCCAAGGAGGTGACGCATTGCAGTGTTTCTCCTTTGAAAACCTTCTAGAACCGACTCATGGATCACCCTGGCGGTGCCTATGTGAATTACACCCCGGGCATGGCCGCCCGCAGAGGCATGATTTTAGTTGGTAGCTGAACCCCATAGAGCACACATCTACCAATGAGACCTCCTCAGTTCTAGAACATCTAACACTGAGATCACCTCAGTCCTAGATCACATGGCTAGCCTTCTCTGTGCAGTTGTATATAATTAGAAATACATAATACACCGTATATAATACAAATGTCGTGTATATCTCATCCCACATTTATTGAAGAAGTGAACCACGGTAGACATCAACTAACGGGACTCTAAATAACTATCAAGAAATACTTTTAAGTGGGACGGTCTCCCTGCAAGTCCCACTCCCTTATATGTGTGTGTGTGTACGCGTGTGCGTGTGCTTCTGAGACATGCTGTAGGATGTAATATCATAATTTTTCCAGTATCGGGCCACAGAGTGTACAGAAGTTATATAAATTACAGGTGTGGTACTCAGAGCAGTGGTGTTTACTCTTCAGTGCTGTGCCTCCATTAGATGGTAATACACAACCTCCTGTAGATGGCGGCACCGAACTCTTCCACAGAACATTGTGTTATCTATCAATAGGAATATCTTATATATTACTTTAGGGTCTACACAGTAAACGAATACTTCTGTAAGTGGTGTTCTTGGGCAGACAACGTGTTCTTGTGTCTGGTGTATAGTGTTGGCTGGAAGTTTAACGGTGAAAATGAGCTTTCCACTAAACACTCCGAGCGTGTGTTTCCTGCTGAACTTATCCTCACCTAGGAGGCCAACACCTGAATTAATCGGAAAACAGTGACGGCGTGCTGTAAAAGGTTGGGCCATGGAAATCATATCTACATATGTCTTGGAACAAGATCTATAGGGAAAACCTTGCAAACAAGTTGCAGGAAATTTTTGAGAAGCCCCTAAGTATCATGACCCTCCCGGCGAGAAGGCGTCCGCACGGACTATTAGCGATTTGAGTGATGTGACTTCCAAACAGGTAAAATCCCCGTTTTGCTGCCAAACATATGCAGTAAATTAGTTTCTGTGGTTCCTACAGCCATGCGAACCAGATCACTAGTTCATATTTGGGGAAATAAATCACAAAAATAATGTATAATCACAAACTTTTTATTCAAATTAAGGGCAGTTTGATCAACACATTACTAGTAATGATCTACAGAACAATACCCATTACAGTTTACCAGTTGCGGCTATAAAGCATGATAAATCTCCCAAGTTACATGCGTGAATTGGATCTGTTCATGGTAGAAGCACGCCAGGGCAGGGTCTTTGGAGAGGCAGGTATCAGAGGAAGGTACTCAATTTTGCTTGCTTTATGGTGTGGCAGCAGCCTTGCTCAAAATGCAGAAGACCCTGGCAGGCCTTAGTCACCTTCAACAGTTACTGGTACTGTACCTTCAGTAGTTGTTAATTGCTAACCTCTCGTCCTAGCCTGCAAATGAGCAGTATATCTTCGGCAATGCTGTCAGATGGTGTTCCAAACTCCTAACATCATCAATGTTGCTTAGCGATCTGGATTTCTGCCTGTCACTGACAGAGATGTAGCAGGCAGGTATGGTAGCGTCTGACATCTCGGAGAGAGTCTTTCTCCTTTCTGAAGATGATAAGGGACATGTGACGCTGACAGGCTGTCTGGCCTGGGCACTTGTCTCAGGATTTTCAAGGATAATGGCAGTTGTGGCATGAAAATCCCCTCCCTTTAGTATCTTTTTCTGCCAGTCTAGGTTGTTCATTGCAAAGACATGTAGCATCCCATTGCTGTGACGCAAGCTGTCTGGGATAAATACCCCATCCTCCTCGACTTGCTGTATGATGACCTCACTTTGTCTTGTAAGACGGCGTTGCAGACTATCGTAGCTGATTCCTTGGCCAAGTCTGTTGTTCAGGGTGATGAATGATTTGCTCCGCGTTTGGTTGTACACATGGTAAGCTGTAACAATTCCCAAAAGAATTGACACTACAGCCACATGTAGCAGAAGTTGTTGAGACATTACCAGTGCTTTTTCTGCAATTCTCTGATCAACCAACACTCATCCTGCCGAGCAGTCATGGCCACACGAAGCTTTGTTACTGATGTTACATGTACACTCGCAACAAAAAGTATCGGTGCATACTGTAGTGTGAACAATTTGAGACCAGTGACGATAGGTATTAAGGGCGAGTTGTTCCAGCCGTATGTTGGCAGCCCTGTAATCCTGCTGAGCAGCTACTATGGTCTGGTCAAGTGAAACAAACCGTTATAAATACGGTCGGAAGTGATAAATAGACAGTATGAAATATGAGGAGCTCCTGTTAACAAAATTATTTGTGATACTGAATATTGCCACATTAATTTATGCTACCAAATAAACCACTCAACCTGGTCGTCCTGAGGGGTGGTGCAGCGTGGACTGCCGCTCCGAGACCTGTCGTCTGTAGCACCAGTTTCGAGGTATCGCCGAATCCATCCCATCGTGCAGCGGTGTTCCTGTGGACACCAACCCGCTTGCTAATCTGTGACGCCGAACCCTTCGTTATGAAGGGCAATAATAGCTCCTCGTGTTCCCTCTGAGGTTTCCATGTCGTCTGGCATGTGTAGATCTCTACTGCTTCATATTGCCTCTGTTTTATACCCACGTTCACTGAGACCGAACCCTCGCTCATCATTCAGTCAACACAAATCAACAATCCGAAAGGAAACAAACACACTGGTTGTCAGCCATATGGTAACACCTAGTGGGGGGTTATGAGGATACACTTACCAACCTTCCCGACATATCACAGTGTATACGTATCGTTTCGGAAGTCGTCGATCTTACCCTGCACCGATACTTTTTGTGCGAGTGTACCTTCAGAAGTCCCCTCTCTGATTGTGCCCGGCAAATGACACACTTGTTGTCGTCAACAGTCAGTGGATCCTCTTGCTTTTTCTTTGGTCGCTCCAATGACACGACTCCTAACACTCTCTTCCCTATCTGGCTAGTCATCTTGACTCACACACCTGTAATAACAGTTGTTGGTAGTTATAAACCAACACCATCCATCACAGACAAGCATTATTCCCAAATACTACATAATTATAGTACCTGTTCCTACCTCCCATCCTCCTCCTACCAGCCTGCATGTAAATTTGCTATAATAAAGAGCCAAAACCGCAGCCAGTATGCACAGTCATAATCTGAAATAGGGAAAATAGCCCATATGAGATGGGCCCGTGCGGGCACCTTTCCCGCCTGGAAAGTCATAACACTTCGGGAATTCTCAAAAAATTATGCAGCTTGTTTGCAAGATTGCCTTTATCGGTTATGTTCTTAGACATATACTGTATATGTTACTTTTTTTTGCAGATTCGGTTATTTTGCAAAATGAGGCATGCATATTGATAATTTTACTATATAAGTTACAAACAGGCTAACCTAAACTAACCTAACCTTATGGTTGAATAAGTTACGTTAGGTTAGGATGGCTCGTGTAGCTTGATACACAGTTTTGTTCTATTTTACTAATTTTGGACTATGTGCTGCTAACCTAACCTAACCTTATTCAACCATTAGGTTAGGTTAGTTTAGGTTAGCCTGTTTGTAACTTATTTAGTAAAATTACCAATATGCATGCCTCATTTTGCAAAATAACCGAATCTGCAAAAAAACGTAACATACAGAAACATATGATTTCAGGTGACAGACCTTTTACAGCACGTCATCACTGTCAAACCCACCGGGTCCCTGGGTATCAACTGTGGCGGCGTTTTGTAAGTGATCAAAGAGTTCTCTCTCTCATAATTCTTAATTACTGGTGGATTAGTATAATTAGTAAACTTGTTACGGGCATAAAAACCTTAGCTGTTGAAGCGCAGTAATAACATTGCAACATTAATGTAGTATGTAATATGGAACCGAGGCTCCAAATGCCATAGGCATTATAAAATTCATGTTCCATATTTCAAAAACGTAAATGTACAGTATACTCCTACTGAAAGAGGATACTTCCTATTATTGTAAATCAACAGGCTATTTATTCACAGTTAGGTTAGCTCCCAAATGTTATTGGATAGGCTCTCAAAAATTCGGAAGTCATGCCTCATATTCTACGGGGTTTCAAAACTGAGACACAAGGCAAGTGACTTGGGTGATATGGAACTGCCAACTAAGGTCGAGTCTTCTGTCTCAGCTGAAGCATTAAGAATGTAAGCAAACTCAAACATTTGATTTTGTTTTCAGTCTTTCCTCAACAGTAATGGAAAATTCTCTTTGATAAGCAGCTTCCTATAATCCCCCGATCATGTTGCGTAGAAAGTCTCGCTGAAATCATTGACAGAGTTTCAATGACATCAATAAGCGCCACTGGGGCAGCACTACCAGTGAAGCAACACACACTCGAGTACACAAACCAGTGAAGCAACATACTGTACACACACTGGTATACACCAGTAAAGCAGCACACACACACTAGTACACTAACAATGAAGCAACACACAAACACTAGTACACTTCCGGTGAAGCAACACACACACCGGTAAACTACCAATGAAACAACACACACACACACACCGGTACACTACTAGTGAAGTAACATACATACACAAACACTGGTAAACTACCAATGAAGCAACACACATACACACACTGGTACACAACCATTGAGGCAACACACACAGACACTGGTACACTACTAGTGAAGTAACACACACACACTGGTACAATACCAATGAAGCAACACACACACACACTGGTAAACCTGTAAGCAACACACACACACACACTGGTAAACTACCAATGAAGCACACACACCCACACACACACACACACACATACTGGTACACTACTAGTGAAGTAACACACACACACTGGTACACTACTAGTGATAACACACACACACTGGTACACTACTAGTGAAGTAACACACACACACACATTTACAATACCAATGAAACACACACACACACACATATTGGTACACTACTAGTGAAGTAACACAAACACACACTGGTACACTACTAGTGAAAGAGTAACACACACACACACCTGGAAAACTACCAATGAAACACACACACACACACACACTGGTACACTATTAGTGAAGCAACACACACACACACCGGTACACTACCAGTTAGGCAACACACACACTGACACTACTAGTGAAGCAACACACACACCGGTACACTACCAGTTAGGCAACACACACCCAGTGACAACCTGCAACAGTACACTACTGTGCAAAACACACACACACTGGTACACTACTAGTGAAGTAACACACACACACACTGGTACACTACTAGTGAAGCAACACACACACCGGTACACTACCAGTTAGGCAACACACACACACTGGTACACTACTAGTGAAGCAACACAACACACTGGTACACTACTGATGAAGCAACACACACACACTGGTACACTACTAGTGAAGTAACACACACACACACTGGTACACTACTAGTGAAAACCACACACACCGGTACACTACCAGTTAGGCAACACACACACACCGGTACACTACTAGTGAAGCAACACAACACACTGGTACAGTACTAGTGAAGCAACACACACACACTGGTACACTACTAGTGAAGCAACACACACACATACCTGGTACGACTAGTGAAGCAACACACACACACATACACTGGTACACTACAAGTGAAGCCAAACACACACACTGGTACCTACTAGTGAAGCCAACACACCGGTACATACTAGTGAAACAACACACACACACTGGTACATTACCAGAGAAGCAACACACACACTGGTACACTACTAGTTGAGCAACACACACACACACATACACTGGTACACTACTAGTGAAGCAACACACACACATACATACCACAACACATACCACTAGTGAAGCAACACACACACACATACACACTACAGTGAAGCAACACACACATACACTGGTACACTACTAGTGAAGCAACACACACACACACACTGGTACACTACTAGTGAAGCAACACACACACCGGTACACTACTAGTGAAACAACACACACACACTGAACAGAACACACTGGTACACTACTAGTGAGCCACACACACACACATACACTGGTACACTACTAGTGAAGTAACACACACACTGGTACACTACTAGTGAAGCAGCACACACTGGTATGCTATACCACACACTGGTATGCTACTAGTGAAGCAACACACACACTGGTATACTACTAGTGAAGCAACACACACACTGGTATACTACTAGTGAAGCAACACACACACACTGGTACATTACCAGAGAAGCAACACACACACTGGTATACTACTAGTGAAGCAACACACACACTGGTATACTACTAGTGAAGCAACACACACACACACACACACACACACATATCCTTGACCACCGAAGGGTCAAGACGTACCTGGCGCTCCTCTCGGAGCAGCCAGGTCAACTGTTAAGTTGGCCCATACCAACCCCCTTCCCTGAACCCTCCTCCCCACCGGAATATCAACAAGTTCTTGCCAGAAGTTACAATTTCATTTAGGAAAGGAACGGAACCAGTGTTAAACAGAGGTGAACAGTGGTGAACAGTGCTTAAGTCAGTGAGAACAACTCAACAGTAACAGTCGCACCCAAGTTAACCTTCACACAGTGAGGTCCCAGGTACTCAGTGATAACGGCCCGCGAGACCCAACAACAACCACCGATGTGTTAATCCGTCTACGATAGGAAGGCCTGGGACCAAACCTCACTCATATAACACCTTCTGTGAGGGAATTACTACACCACATGTCCCTCATAACACCATATGTGAGGGAATTACCACACCACGTCAAGTCCCTCATCACACCATCTGTGAGGGAATTACTACACCACGTGAGGTCCCTCATAACACCATCTGTGAGGGAATTACTACACCACGTGAGGCTCCTCATAACACCATCTGCGAGGGAATTACTACACCACGCCAGGTCCCTCATAGCACCATCTGAGGGAACTACTACACCACGTGAGTTCCTCCTAACACCATCTGGGAGAGAGTTACTACACTACGTGTTTGCTGTTCAACACCTACATTAATCTGTATGTTCACTGTATGTTCCTTTACCTTTCTCTAATGAAGGCTTTTGTTAAACCACTAATGTATGTAATAAGTCATTTATGTCCAATGTATATTTTCAGCCTTCGGGCTGCAGAATTTTTTCAATAAACCGTTAATTATTATTATTATTACATTACCAGAGAAGCAACACACACACACAGGTATGCTACTAGTGAAGCAACACACACACTGTTACACTACTAGTGAAGCAACACACACACTGGTATGCTACTAGTGAAGCAACACACACACTGGTATACTACTAGTGAAGCAACACACACACTGGTATACTACTAGTGAAGCAACACACACACTGGTATACTACTAGTGAAGCAACACACACACTGGTATACTACTAGTGAAGCAACACACACACTGGTATACTACTAGTGAAGCAACACACACACTGGTATACTACTAGTGAAGCAACACACACACTGGTATACTACTAGTGAAGCAACACACACACTGGTATACTACTAGTGAAGCAACACACACACACACACACTGGTACACTACCAGAGAAGCAACACACACACTGGTGTACTACTAGTGAAGCAACACACACACACCGGTACTTTACCAGTGACGTAAAACACACACACACACACACACACACACGCGCGCGCGCGAACACACACACACACACACACACACACACTACTACTATTACTACTACTGTTGCTGCTACTTCCTGCCACCCTGGCAGACAGTTCCCTTCGATATCACAATACCGACATATCCGCTAAAAGATTAATTATAAAAAGTATTTATTTCCAACACTGCCAAAGTGAGAACTCTTGAACACATACACACTCTACAGACTGATGATAATATCACACAGACCATCTACACTGATAGATCTCTTAACACCGCCTGTGGGAGGGCTGGAAGTGCTATCGTTGTGACTCAACCTCACGGTAATACAATTGAAAAAGGAGTTAGAATTAATAACTGGGCATCCAATCTACAAAATGAATTAGTTGCCATACTCACAGCTATCAAATTAATTGAAACCACTTTCACTGACAGTCTCGTCATCACTGACTCTCTATCCTCACAACTTGCACTTAACACCCTCAACTCAAGTTGTCGCGCTCTTGTCTCTGAAGCCAGACACAAATATGCGTACCTTGTTGACCGGGGTGTTAAGGTCAAACTGTTGTGGATCCCCTCTCACATAGGCCTCATAAAACATGACAGAGTTGATGCCCTCGCCAAACTCGCGTCTAACAAAGACACTGTTGAATATAATCTGGATCTGTCAAAAAAAACCTTAAAACTGTAATTAGGAAGGAACTTATTGATGAATTTGAAGCATGCAGACAAGTTCAAACAGCAAACAGGCACTAGTCGATCCATAGTTTACCATGATGAAATGCATCAAGTGAAGCATATATATGGAGCAAGTAACAAGATCACTAGATAACAAGATGTTGTCACCGCTGGATTAAGGTTAGGATATAAGTACCTCTGGCAGTATGTTCCTCAAGCAGATGTAAACAAGACTAAATGTAAAGTGTGTGGCCAGACATATGGCCACACACACTTGAACGTCCTCGACTGTGTGAAGATAGAACCTTCTAGGGACAGGTCCAAGCACACTTTGTGTGTGAAATGGCACAACACTTTATCTCTAATGGCAAGATAGCCGACATATTAAGATTGTATCCATTTTTTTGCACTTAGTAGCTGTATCAGTTCCCATATATACAGTAGAACCAAACACACAATGTGCTTGAATACCTCTCACGCAAATATGAATAACAAAGTGTGAGGCCAGACATACTGCCTCACACTCCTGTACTCAAGCAGTTGTGAATCAATTACCCCTTATATATAGAACTAAACAAAGAATTTATTTGAAATACTCTGTAACATTCAATGCCATAATATCCTGGCCACGTGGGTTAAATATTCTGACCCTTTGTAAACCGCTCACAGGTTGAGTATGGGGTGCACAATAAACTTGCCGCTGTAAGTGGCAAAATTAAAACAAAATAATAATTATTACTACTACTTCTCCAACTACTTTGCTGTCATTCGGAATCGAGTATGACGATCATCCAGCTATAATAAAATGATATGAGTTATTAAGGATGTCACCTTCATTGAAAAGATTTGAGGTGACTAAAGATGCTGATACGGGACCGTCAGAGTCGTTCACATGAGTTGCACATGTGGAGGGGCATATATTTGTGCGTGATATATATCTATGAAAAAGAACCAACACATCGGAGCCTGCCAAAGGCTTGAGATGCACATCTGATCCGTTGCTGAATCTCTTCATCGATGTCCGCGGTGGTGGATAGGTGGAAGCCGAGATACCGAAGTGGGTAACATTAGAGAGGGTAGTACCGTTAAGCTGGATGGATGGTGGAGATGTGTCTGAATCAGGGGCAGGTTGAAAGAGAATCGGATTATACGTACATTTACCTCAAGGCCGAAGTGTGCATACGTATCTGCGTAGGTGTTCAGAATCTCCTGTAGGTCGTGTTCCGTGTGAGTAACAAAGGTGAGGTCGTGTGTATACTGAAGTTTAGTAATGGAAGCTGCCGAGACCTTGGTTCTTGCCTGGAGTCGTCTTATGTTGAAAAGGCACTTCATCCGGTACTCGATGTCCACCCCACCGGCTAAATTGGCACTGACACAAGTAAGGAAGGCAGCCAAGAAAATGGAAAAGAGAGTCGGTGCCAGTACACACCTTTCTTTAACCCCTGTTTGGATGGGAAAGAACTCAGACTGGGTGCCATTGAGCAGAACACTGCCGTTCATGCTATTGTGAAGTTGCCTCACAATGGCAATGAATTTTGGTAAGCAGCTAAAACGGCTGAGGGTCCACCAGAGGTCTTGAAAATTGACCGAGTCGAAGGCCTTGGTTAGGTACATGAAAGCCATGTACAGATCACGAATCTGTTCTCTGCACTTTTCCTATATCTGACAGGGAGCAAGGATCATGCAGCGGTGCCAAGTGATGATCTACAACCACATTGAGATTCTGGGAGGAAGTTTTCCTCCTTTGGAAGAAGTCTGTTTAGGAAGACTCGGGCGATAATCTTGCCAGCTACTGACAGCAGCGAGATCCCGCGGTAGTTGCCACATTCTGACCGGTCTCCCTTGTTCTTATAAATATTGACGATGTATGCGTTTTTAAAAGCTTGGGGATTTCCTCCTTTTCCCATATATTCTCCAGTAGAGAGTGGAGACGGCTAGTAAGCAGAGGTCCTCCTGCTTTATACACCTCGGCTGGGATTCCATTAGGCCTTGAAGATTTGTTATTTTCACCTGTTTGATGACAGTAGCTACCTTATCCAGAAATGGAGGATAGCTGAGGTGGCTCAGTTCTGGATGCTGAGGGATCTGCTGGGTAGTCAGGACATCCACATTAGTGTTTTGATTGATCAGCAAATGGTAGGGTTCTCTTCAGCGCTGAAGGATGATTTCTTTGTCTTTAATTAGGGAGTTATCGTCGGATGAACAGAGGGGGGCTGCACCATGAGTGAGGCCCATAAAAGATTTTAGTAGAATTGAAAAATTCGCACATCTCGTGTTGATCTGCAAGTTTTTTGTGTTTCAAATGCTTTATTTTTAAACCAGTCGTTCTTTAGGTTGCTAAGTTCGCACTGGACCACCGCTTTCTTCATGCGAAAGGTATCAGCTTTGGTTCGAAACTGAGGGTTGTTCTGCCAGTCAGCTAAAGCAGCATGTTTAATATTTAGGAATACATTGATTTCCGGGTCATTTTCATCAAACCTCTCCAGGTTTTTGTGATGACAGTTTCGAGAATACCCCATTCGGCACTGGGATTTGGGTTGTTTGTACTCGGGTTGTTTTTCATCCCATGTTCAAGCTACTCTATGAAGGCATGTACTATCGCTGGATCTTCCAGACGCTTAGTGTTAAAACCTCTTCTGGAGGCTTGTTGCGATGCAGTGGTCTGAGCCATGCATGGCTTGGGTGATAGAGGACATTTCGGCGATCTCTTTCTCTGTCAGTAATGTAGTCAATGAGATGCCAGTGTTTGGATCGTGGGTGTTGCCACGAACCTTGAACTTGTCGACTTGCCTAAACACAGTATTGGTGATATTGAGGTTGTGTGCAGCACACTTGCTGAGGAGGAGTAGGTCGTTGGGATTACAGTCCATTTCTCCCTATGATTCCCTGCCAAATGTCAGCATCTCTGCCAACTCTGGCATTGAACTAACCTAGGAACAAAACCTTATCTTCTCTGGGGATAGAGGTTAGCACTCTGTCAAGGTCAGCATAAAAGGCCTCCTTGATGTCATCCTCTGCATACAGTGTTAGGCCGTATGCACTGATAAAAAAGGCATGACGTGAATGATTCAGTGAGACTCGGAGAGTCATGAGGCGCTCATTGATCCCAACAAGCATTTCAGTTAGCCTGTTTAAGATCCTTTGGCAGATAGCAAAGCCAAATCCATAAATGCGGTTTCTCTCCGCAGCAAGCTTACTCTTCGAAAAGACGGTATAACCAGATCCCCATTCTGTGAGTCGGCCCTCGTCTGGGTGCCGGGATTCACCAATTTGTTATAATGTCGATGTTATACTTGCCCAGCTCTTTTGCCACAATGTCATTTCTTCTTTCAAGTTGCTCATTTGTGCCAGTATCCAGAAGAGTCCTGAGATTCCATGCATTGACCATAAAAGGTAGTATAATTTGTTTTTGTTTTCATCTGTGATTATGATTGTGTTTTCGACTGTATAAGGATGACCTTACCGAGTGTGATTGCCCAGTCAGCCTGGTTGTTTAAGCAGGCTATGTGAAGGGCGCCTTTTCTAGCCCCCTCCCCATGTGGGCTGAGCATAGTGGGTCCTCGAGAAGGTTACTCAGTCACAGAGACAGGACCAGATTGCACTGCTGCCTAGATACCAGTGGATAAGCGACCATATATCTATGCCGCCCATGTGCAGAGTTGTGACTAGAGATTCCCGGCAGTCATCTCTGCCTGTCCCCGTCGCCACTCGTCCGTCTCCATAGGAGTTTTGGGTGTATAGGGGTATAGGGGTTTTGATGATGATGAGAAGTATGATGAGTTAGATGATGGCAGTGTGTGAGTTGATTTATGTGGTGAGGCTGGAATGCAGGCTGCAGCCACATATCTTGGCTCTCTCTTTTCCTGATCCAGTGATGCAAGTGTTGCAACAAATGGGGAGAGGGAGAACTGCAGTGGACTGCTGATAGCCCAGTTTCGTGGGTTTTGCCTTAGTATCCTGTCCATCATGCATTACCATCGCTTGCCAGTTTAGTCTTTGGGTTGTCATGGTGGTCACATCTTCTGCCTATACTGCCGTTAGAGTTTTGCTGGAGCTCTGTAAGCTTGTCTGCCTGATGCAGGGCTCCACCGCTGATTTTTCGTTCGGGGTTTACTCCCATAGCCTTATACCTACCAAGGTTAATCCGCAAGGCAGCGGGGCAGTCGTTGGTAGGCGCCAGGACGTGTCCACATGCCAGTGGGACTATGCGCCTTCCCTCTGGGGCCCACGGCTGCTCCAAGATCTCCTGCTGGTCTAGCCTGGGCCCACGAGGCACTCCGTTATCGTGTGTTGCCACAAGGAAGCACAATAGGAGTCTTGATGGTGAAGAGGCTGTGTACTGGCAGGCGAAGACTTGTGCAAGTTGCTTCCCTGTTTACCTAGAGGGTTAGCCAGTGGCGGTAGCTGAAAGCAAGAGGAAGCAAGCAGTGCTTGCCACACAAGACACATTATACCACCCTGTGTGCACGCACACACACACGCACACACACACACACACACACACACACACGCGCGCACACACGCACACACGCGCACACACACACACACACACACACACACACACACACACACACACACACACACACACACAACCCCCTCCCCTGAACCCTCCTCCCCACCGGAATATCAACAAGTTCTCGCCAGAAGTTACAATTTCATTTAGGAAAGGAACGGAACCAGTGCTAAACAGAGGTGAACAGTGCTTAAGTCAGTGAGAACAACTCAACAGTAACAGTCGTACCCAAGTTAACCTTCACACAGTGAGGTCCCAGGTACCCAGTGATAACGGCCCGTGATAACCAGCGATGTGTTAATCCGTCTACGATAGGAAGGCCTGGGACCAAACCTCACTCATATAACACCATCTGTGAGGGAATTACTACACCACATGTCCCTCATAACACCATATGTGAGGGAATTACTACACCACGTCAAGTCCCTCATCACGCCATCTGTGAGGGAATTACTACACCACGTGAGGACCCTCATAACACCATCTGTGAAGGAATTACTACACCACGTGAGGCCCCCGCATAAAACCATGTGAGGGAATTACTACACCACGTCAGGTCCCTAATAACACCATCTGTGAGGGAATTACTACACCACGTGAGGACCCTCATAACACCATCTGTGAGGTAATTACATCACGTGAGGTCCCCCATAACACCATCTGTAAGGGAATTACTACACCACGTGGTCCCTCATAACACCATCTGCGAGGGAATTACTACACCACGTCAGGTCCCTCCTAACACCATCTGGGAGGGAGTTACTACACTACGTGTTTGCTGTTCAACACGTACAATCCTACATTATTCTGTATGTTCACTGTATGTTCCTTTACCTTTCTCTAATGAAGGCTTTTGTTAAACCACCAATGTATGTAATAAGGCATTTATGTCCAAGGTATATTTTCTGCCTTCGGGCTGCAGAACTTTTTCAATAAACCGTTAATTATTATTATTATTATTATCACTCGTACATTATCAGTGAATCAACTCGCACACACACACTGGTACACTACCAGTAAAGGAAAACACTGGTACACTAACAGTGAAGCAACACACGCACTGGTACACTAACAGTGAAGCAACACACGCACTGGTACATTAACAGTGAAGCAACACACGCATACACAACCAGTGAAGCAACACACACACACACTGGTACACTACCAGTGAAGCAACACACGCACACCGGTACACTACCAGTGAAGCAACGCACACACTGGTACACTACCAGTGAAGCAACACACACACACCGGTACACTATCAGTGAAGCAACACACACACTGGTACACTACCAGTGAGCAACACACACACACACCGGTACACTATCAGTGAGCAACACACACACTGGTACACTACCAATTGAAGCAACACCACGGTACACTACCAATTGAAGCAACACACACACATTCTGGTACTGCCAGTGAAACCGCCTACACACCCAGTACACTATCGGTGAGCAACACACACACTGGTACACTACCGGTGAAGCAACATACACACACACCGGTACACTACCAGTGAGAAACAACACCACCACACGCTCTGGTACACTACCAGTGAAGCAACACACACACACACACCGGTACACTACCGGTGAAGCAGCACACACACACCAGTACACTATCGGTGAAACACTTACGCACACTGGTACACTATCAGTGAAGCAACACGCACACCAGGCACACTAATTGTGAAGCAACACGCACTGGTACACTGTGGTGAAGCAACACACACTGGTACACTGGTGAAGCAACCACACACACCGGTACACTACCGGTGAAGCCACACACACACTGGTACACCGGTGACAACATACACACACACACACACACACACACACACCGATACACTACCAGTGAGCAACACACACACACTCTGTTTTACCACCAGGCAAAGCCTTCACACACAAGTACACTACCAGTGAAGCAACACACACACACCGGTTTACTATCAGTGAAGCAACACGCACACTGGTACACTATCAGTGAAGCAACACGCACACTGGTACACTATCAGAGAAGCCACACACACACTGGTACACTACCAGAGAAGCAACACACACACCGGTACACTATCAGTGAAGCAACACACACACATTCTGGTACACTACCAGTGAAGCAACACACACACCGGTACACTATCAGTGAAGCAACACACACTTTTACCCTCTGGTACACACTACCAGTGAAGCAACATATACACACACACACACCGGTACACTATCAGTAAAACAACACACACACACACTCTGGTACACTACCAGTGGCTTAACCTCTTGCACACACACTGGTACACTGTCGGTGAGCGACACACACACACGCACAATTTACACTGGTGAAGCAACACACACACTCTGGTACACTACCAATTGAAACCTTTACTCTGGTACACTACGACGACAACATATACACACACACACACTGGTACACTATCAGTGAGCGACTTACACACACACCATTTTACCATCAGGTGAAGCAACGCACACACACACTCTGGTACACTACCAGTGAGAAACAACATATACACACACACACACTGGTACACTATCAGTGAAGCGACACCACACCACACAGTACACTACCAGTGAAGCAACACACACACACCCGGTACACTATCAGTGAAGCAACACACACACCGGTACACTACCAGTGAAGCAACACACACACACCCTCTGGTACACTACCAGTGAAGCAACATATACACACACACACTGGTACACTATCAGTGAAGCGACACACACACACTGGTACACTACCAGTGAAGCAACACACACACACACACTCTGGTACACTACCAGTGATGCAACATACACACACACACACACACACACACGCACACACACACACACAGACACACACACACACACAGACACACACACACACACACACACACACCGAAGGGTCAAGACGTACCTGGCGCTCCTCTCTGAGCAGCCAGGTCAACTGTTAAGTTGGCCCATACCAACCCCTTCCCCTGAACCCTCCTCCCCACCGGAATATCAACAAGTTCTCGCCAGAAGTTACAATTTCATTTAGGAAAGGAATGGAACCAGTGTTAAACAGAGGTGAACAGTGGTGAACAGTGCTTAAGTCAGTGAGAACAACTCAAGAGTAACAGTCGTACCCAAGTTAACCTTCACACAGTGAGGTCCCAGGTACCCAGTGATAACGGCCCTTGATAACCAGCGATGTGTTAATCCGTCTACGATAGGAAGGCCTGGAACCAAACCTCACTCATATAACACCATCTGTGAGGGAATTACTACACCACATGTCCCTCATAACACCATATGTGAGGGAATTACTACACCACGTCAAGTCCCTCATCACACCATCTGTGAAGGAATTACTACACCACGTGAGGCCCCCTCATAACACCATCTGTGAGGGAATTACTACACCACGTCAGGTCCCTCATAACACCATCTGTGAGGGAATTACCACACCACGTCAGGTCCCTAATAACACCATCTGTGAGGGAATTACTACACCACGTGAGGACCCTCATAACACCATCTGTGAGGTAATTACACCACGTGAGGTCCCCCATAACACCATCTGTGAGGGAATTACTACACCACGTGGTCCCTCATAACACCATCTGCGAGGGAATTACTACACCACGTCAGGTCCCTCATAACACCATCTGAGGGAACCACTACATCACGTGAGGTCCCTCCTAACACCATCTGGGAGGGAGTTACTACACTACGCGTTTGCTGTTCAACACGTACAATCCTACATTAATCTGTATGTTCACTGTATGTTCCTTTACCTTTCTCTAATGAAGGCTTTTGTTAAACCACCAATGTATGTAATAAGTCATTTATGTCCAATGTATATTTTCAGCCTTCGGGCTGCAGAACTTTTTCAATAAACCGTTAATTATTATTATTATTATTATTATTATTATTATTACTATCAGTGAAGCAACACGCACACCGGTACACTACCAGTGAAGCAACACACACACATTCTGGTACACTACCAGTGAAGCAACACACACACCGGTACACTATCAGTGAAGCAACACACACACTGGTACACTACCAGTGAAGCATCATACACACACACACACACACCGGTACACTACCAGTGAAGCAACACACACACACTCTGGTACACTACCAGTGAAGCAACACACACAGTGGTACACTATCAGTGAAGCAACACACACACACCGGTACGCTATCAGTGAAGCAACACACACACACACACACCGGTACGCTATCAGTGAAGCAACACACACACACACACTCTGGTACACTACCAGTGAAGCAACACACACTACTGATGGGTTGTCAACAGTTGTAGTCAGAGTCTGAGCACCTGAAGGAACATGTGTAATTAAGCTCTGTTCATACTAATTTTTCGTTATTCAATACCTGGTTATGCCTCTTTTATCCGGTTTTTGGCCATACAAATGGTAAAGGTGCGTGATATTTCGGTGTGTGACTCTGACAAGTGAGGAGGAATGAATGATAAGAATTATTACCATGAGGCTTAACGTGTTGCGTACTCTAAATACACTGTAGCCTGTACTTACAATACCGTGATATACTGTTCTATTTTTTTTTATATAATGTATATATCACGCTAAATATATACAATCATCGATTAAGGTTTAAACAACAACAAATGATAATTTTGCCAAACGGATAACTTTTTCTTTTATTGCTTCAGTGTAATGAAAATCAACTAGTATAATTATGATAAAATATGTTCTGTGCCATTTAAGACGTCGTGGCCATAGACGATCATGTAAATAAACCTAACCTAACCTGTCCTTACTTTTGGATTAAAATGGCTATTTTACGATGTGTGTGTGTGTGTGTGTGTGTGTGTGTGTGTGTGTTGCCAGATCTTGCAACACATCGCTCGCTTACTGCTTTAATATATTAGTTACAAAAGTTTATGTACTGTAGACATCATGCTACTGCTGGTAATACACATTTTTATATGAGCCGCCATTAAATTGACAAATGTATTTTTAATATGCTAACACAAAAAAAGAACAGTAACAGTAAAATAATATTATTAAAAAAAATCCATAAGATGGAATCGTACTTTTGTCAGGCCCCACCATTATCACATAAACCCGAAAGAAATTGTATCATTATCATCATCATCATCATCATTATTATTATTATTATTATTATTACTATTGCGTAAATCATGACTGTCAACATAAAGTCGATCTGTCTATTGTCTTATATGTTTTACAGCACCATAACCAGTATTTGGCACTCGATTCAACAACTACAAAAATAGGTTATGCAAATTAATTTCTTAAAATTTTTAGCAAGATATTTCTTGTGAATAATTCTTATAATAAGATATTAGAAAACAATAGAAATTCGTGAGTCACTTCTTGCCTAGTACAATATTACCATGTGAGTCAGCCGTGGAGAATGATGTGTCATTGTGATGAAAGACATGTACTGTAGGTCATCACTTCAGGAAAGACTTTATTACACTGAACTAATAAGTTGGCGATATACTTTAACAGCTGCCAATGGTTATTTGGTTAATAATGTTATTTTTGTATCGGGAAATAAGTGACCCCAAAAATATCTTACTATACTTATATAATGTGTACCACAGAGGTATCATAATAAACACTCAACTTTTTACTTTGGAGTTTCTAAGGTGTTCTTACCCAGCGAGTATTGTAGTTGTCCTTCACTATCTGCCCAATAGGTGGGGCACAGTTGGTGATGTACCAAGGAATGTCCCCCGTTGAGGGTCTGCATAAAATATCGCTGAGGCTCTTGCTGCCCCGAGATGCCGCACAGATTCACCCTGAGTCAGTGCAGTACCCAGTCACCCTGGCAGACATAGGAAGGCACTGCCAGAGTCTCGGTAAAGGAGAGTTTATACAATGGTAGAAAAAACTGCCGCACTTCACTCATGACCTCATTAGCCGGTGGTAGTAGTTGAGGACAAATTGTTAGACATTATGGGTAGACATTTCTTCAACAGTTTACTTGACTCACCTGTTAACTTCAAGACGTGCATAACACAAGTACCGTACAGTGTACTAGTCAGACCTCAGTGGAAGTATACTGTGAGGACTAATTGCACGATTGTTTTTTCTTGGTAAATCAGTTGTGGTGTCCTTATTGGTGGTGACGATCATGATGATATTCCGGTTTATAAAACCATCTCTAGTTTGGGTGGGTGCTCGCCTCTCAGCGCGTATCATAAATTGTGTATGGAAGGACGGCAGCGCCTTGCACACCAACCACCAGTGAGCTGGTGGTGGTCTGGGGTGGCGGCTGTGATGAGGTCAGTCGCTGGGTAAGAATTGCACCCACGTGTGATAATAGTTTTCCCTTCACGTAGTAGACACAGATCAGCAATTCTGGTCTTGGAGTGTGATCCTCTGAGACTCATCATGTGTCCTCCCCGGCACCTCCCCTTCAGCCCCACACCACGTACGTAGCTCTGTGGAGGCCACCTTAGAATAGCGGATGGGTGGGTGTTGTAGCGAGTATTATTTACTATGTGGGAGCCGCACTTGGCCAGCGACTGAAGCAGACCACCAGTTGTTGCGGCGGCTGTGGCAGATTCATCACCCTTATCTAGTCCTTGAAGGCACTGAGGGGAGAACACCTCTATATTTTGGTTAGTATCGTAATTCTCACGTTTATAGATTATATATTAAAACCTTGAAATATTTGCAAGGAATTAATCCAGTCGTAAATATGGAATATCATATGTCGACTTTAGGACACCAGATATGCATTCAGACTTTACAGAATAAGTCAAATCCGCAGAACTAAATTCTTTAAAGTAATTTCCAATGATACGGTAAGTGATTTAATTACCTGATCACAACCACACACGGGAGATAAAACTTGTATTTAATCAAAAGCATCAGCAGGTATATCACAGGTCGCCTTGCTCTTATCTCTCGTTAACTGCCTATTAACACTTTATGCAGTGATCGTTTTACCTAACTCTTACTTATTAATTCATTTATCTTTTCCAGCACATATCAACATCTGCTGCCACCAACAATTGTAATGGGTATACTGTACTATGTAAATAAAATAACAGGTGACTGCAGTATTCAGAGTTTCCATAGTTATAAACTATAAATGTCTTTCTTGAGTGACTGCCTAAAAGGAAAATTCTCCCTGCCGAGAAAGGACTTCTCCCGCCGGCCACTTGTTCTGCCTTGCTCCTGCGTCTTTCCCCAACACCCTTCCACCATCCTACAACCCAGCACATTCCCGCCACGGGACTCATCTTGATGGGCGTGTGTAATCACTATCCTTGTTAATCGTTTGAAGACCTGAGTTGCTGAAGTGCAGTAATGCATTATAACGTCAACGTCCTGCACTCGCATACCAACCCTCCTGGGAGATCACGAGTTGCATGTAGTGTTTCGGAAGTAGTCGGACCCATCCTGGCAGACACTTTTTTGAGACACTGTACATGGATTTCTCCAAGGCGTTTGACAAAATCCCACATACATGACTAGCCTCTTAAGATCCAGGCATATGGCATCACAGGCAAGATTTTGTCTTGGATTAACAACTGGCTAAGAGATAGGCAACAAAGAGTGGTCATGAATGGAATACATTCTACATGGAAAAGGGTTTTCAGTGGAGTGCCACAAGGCTCTATCCTTGGATCCACCCTGTTTGTGATCTACATAAACGACTTAGATGAAAATATATCGAGCCACATTGTCAAGTTTGTGGATGATGCGAAGATATTTGGGAAGCTAGCAAGTTAGGACGATGTCGCAACAAAGCAGAAAGACCTGAATGAGCTGTTCAAATGGACCCGAGACTGACAAATGCACAACCCTAAGCACAACAATTCTGTTTTAACACTTCCCTGGATGATGTCGATAAGGAGAAAGATCTTGGAGTTGTGACAGATCAGTCGCTGAAAGCGGCATAATAAGTGGGGCAGCAGTGAGGAAAGCAAATAGAGATTTGGGAATTATAAAGCGTACCTTTCAATACAGAGAGAGGAAAATACTCCTTCAACTGTACAAATTTCAAGTACGTCCCAGTCTGATTTACTGTATACAGGCATGGAAACCCTACCTCCAGAAAGATATGACATCCCTAGAAAAGATGCAACACAGAGCGACTAAGATTCATCCGGAACTATGTCATCCCGATTATCTATGTAGACTGAGGGCCTTAAGACTAACAACCCTCAGACAAGGCAAAATAGGGTAGATCTCATTGAAAAATTCAAAATCTTGAATGGAACATTTCTTTGTGATGTCACGCACCATCAACAAGAGAGGACATAACTACAAGCTCGCCAAGTTACCATGCATAACGAATATTAGAAAATATTTTCATTTTTATTTCACACAGAGGGTGGTAGACCTCTGTGGAATCAAGAACTGTATTTGGCTTTAAAAGAACCCTTGACAAAATTATCAAAAACAATGTATGGATCCTACCCGGGCCACTCGCTTCCTTTCCTTGGCACGGCCAACCCTAGCGGGTGACCATTGGGTAAAGAAAATAAATTTAGTTCGGTACAGAGAAGTTTGCTTAGCTACTAGATGAGAAATATGGATACAACTTTAGTATATCAGGTAACTTGCCATCAAAGATAAATTGCTGTGCCATTTCATATTCATTATGTTTGGACCTGTCCATAAATGGCTATATTTTTTCAGTGTAGTGTGTGGCCATATGTCTGACCGCACACATTACATTTAGTTTTGTTTACCTCTGCCTGAGCGCCACACTTACATCCTAATCTTAGTCTAACAGTTAAAAATATTTTATAATCTATTGATCTTGTTACTTGCTCCTTATACATGTTTTACTCGATACATCTCATCGTGGTAGACAATGATTGACTAATGGCTGTTTGAAGCTTTCTGCTTTCTTCAAATTCATCCACATCCTCTTTCCTGATTACAGTTTTTAGGGCTCTGTTTGACAGTTCTATATTGTATTCAATAGTATCCTTGTTGGACGAGAGTTTAATTAAGACATCAACTTTATTACAGTATTTTGACTGATGCCTATGTGAGAGAGTTCGACAGAAAGGTGTTTATGGAAAGATCGTGGTGTCGTATATTATTAGACAAACGATCATAATATTTACCTACGCTGGGTAGGAACGACTGCTCAACCTCCCGACTAAACCAGTGTGTGTGTTCCCTGGCACGTAACGCCGCGGCTGGTGTAGTCACGACCCTTCACGTGAGTCGTCAACACTGTCACCCCAGCAGCGCCAATAGGGTCATCCTCGTGGTCTCCCTCTCCACTTCACTCCCAAGTTCCAGCACTATGCCACCGACCTGCCCCCACTCCTCAAAGTAAATTCTTATTAACCTTACGAGTTAAAGTATTGGTTATCTTTCAATAATTATTCCTGTCTCCCTGCAAAAATTGGTTGTATCAACACTGTCTGCCAGTATAGAAATCTGTAGAATCCACTGGCACGACGGAAGCGCTAGCCAGTCCTCACCGTCTCCTCCTTGCTTCGACTTGTTTCCAAAAATCTCAGCTGACGCTTCCACGGGACACTGTTTGCCACTATAGACGCCTCTAGAATTCCTGGTACGACGAGCGGTGCCAGTCAGTACTTCTCGTTGTCTCTCTGACGCTTCATGTTTTCAGAATCATTAGCTGACGCTTCTACAGGAACTAATCACCGCTGAGTATCGGAAGTTCCTCCTCCACAAGCTCCGCAAAATACGAGGTTTTATAAGCCATTGCATGGCTATATATGTATGGGAGTTCAGACTCTTCTACACATTTTCTGGGCGTCACATCTTCCTTCCATCTCGCCAACAGGTCATCCTGTGATGGACCTCTCCAGCGCATCCTCGAATCTCATCACGGTCAGCTTACTTAACGCTAAGTCTCTTACTTATTCTTCTTTGGTCCAGGGACGTGTCAGCTTTAGATACAGGCTTAGTGCAACAATTGTGTGCCCTATCTTGTGTACTTCTCCAGTGACAATTCATACTTAGAGAGAACACTCTTCCTGGCCAGTGTCACGTGCGTTACTTCCATTATAAGCCATCACAGTGTTCTTATTAATTTTCTCTCTTATACAAAAATATATTTAACCGTTTGTTTAACTTCTTATTGGTGTGTTTATTCGGGTTTTATTGTAAATATTAATATTAAGTACAGTTTTTAAGAAAATTGCTATAAATTTGAGTACCCCTTTTCTTAAGGGATTTAATCCAAGAATAGTAATATTTACATTCCTTTCTTTCATAAATTCAACTGATCACAACTTTTTGTTCACGTGTAATTTATGGATAACATTTAGAGTTCTGTATTTCATTTCAGGTATTAATTATTTAACCATAGATTTTAACTCGTGACATTTTCTTATCACATTTCATAATGGTGTTTCTTTTTCTTCTTCCTCCTCCCCCTACCACTACTACCCCCTTCTACCACTACCCCCTCTATAACTAATAGTACGCTTTTTACGACTAATAGCGCCCTTCTTTACAGTATATTATAAAGGGTGATTATTTTATTCGAGAACCCTAAACACCAATAAATATCGGTTAGGAAGCTAATATTTTACGTAAATGTAGTCTAATATTACAGGAACGCGTCACAGGAGCCACACAATTGATAATGTTCATGTAACGTTCTGAGTTTACTGTTTCTGTGAAGAAAATTGGGCCAACAATTCCTTGCTGACTTATATACCACACCAAATACCAATTTTCGCGGAATGCAATGGTCCTGCGTACATTGCGTAAGGTTGTTCATTTAACCATAAATGAGTGTTTTGTGAATTTACAAGCCCAATAAGATGAAAACATGTTTCGTCTGTAAAAATTATAACATCCAAAACATTCTTGGTCTTACCAACCTCTGAAGCCACTCACAGTAGGCTACACGTTTAGGGCCGGATTTACCTACTTGTGGGCCCCAGGCCAAACTCATCAGTGGGCCCCCAAATTTATAGAAATGTTTGCATGTTTCAATAATCAATATATATTTATATACACACACACACACACATACATATATATATATATATATATATATATATATATATATATATATATATATATATATATATATATATATATATATATATATATATATATATATATATATATTTTACTGTAATTATTTTGCAATGGCCAAATGTCATCAAATATTACATAATATCATAATATTATAATGTAAGAAATAAGAATTTCAACACAATGTGACACATCATTACTTTTAATCAAATTAGTTCTATATCATGTACATCTTATATATGGGAATAATGAAAGAAATACAATTAACTTGAAGCATAATCAATTTTGCAAGCACATGAAGTACAGCAAACTGTGTGAATTTCAAAATAAATTCTTCCTACTTTTTTCATGGAAAATTTGGCAATGAGGAGGCCAGATTCAATGCCTATGGTATAGATTTTTCACCCTAGTAGAGTAGAGAGACCTCTCTCCTTCACAATTTGTAATGGGGATGGTAAGGAAAATTCTTACCAAGGTACTAATTTTGGGAAAGGCAGTTGTCAAAATACCATCTTTGGACCTCAGCAAAGTGGAGATGTTTGTCACTGACCTGTCAGATTCAGAAGACAAAATGTCTTTAAATTGCAAAAACTCATCTAAAACAGATGCTTCCAGGTCACTGGAATAGGTACTGACAACCAATTCCAGTTGGGCTTTGAGATCATCATATTTCATACTGTCATACTCCGTTAAGAAGCTAAACAGCTTCTTTATTTCTGAGTAGGCATTCACTCTGTGCTCTAATTCATTCCTAAGGCAATCTAATATGGTGTAGAAATTGTCCACCTTGAACTTCTCACGTGGATCAAGTTGAGTTTCAGTGCCAACTGATTCATCAAAGAAATTTTTTCTTTTTTGTTCTTTGTGTTGTCTCTGTGTAGACAGGCTCAGCAAAAGCCCTAGCCTGATCTTCTATTTCATCAAACTGACCCTGTCTCATTTCTGAGACGAAGGAGATCAAACTCTCATACAGTTTCACAACTGACAGAAGGTCGGTCTCAACTTTTTAAAGTGATAAGCTGGTTGCATTAAACCTTGTTAAGATTTTATACCATATTACAGTAAGAAGTGCTGTTTCAAAAGCTTCCATTTGTCTTATGAGGCCTTCACCTTCAAGCTTTGTAGCCACAGTTTGTCTACTGTCAGAACATATGTTCTCCAGTGCTGACTTTATCTCAACGTAATCTAAAAACACTGCTTTAACAGCATCAGCCCTCGCACTCCAGCGAGTTTCTGAAAGGGATTTCACTACAATCCCTTCAGCAGGTAGTGCAGCTTTCAAGTGATCCCATCTATATGTGGAGGCTGAGAAGAAGTTGTACACGGCTTGCAAAAATCTGGAATATGAAACAGACCCAAGGCAACTGCTGGCAGCTGATGTTCCTACAAGGTTCAAGGAGTGACCTACACAAAGGACATAATATGCCAGGGGACTCATAGCTCTGCCCTATCATGTACCTCAAATCAAGACCAACATCTTTAATTAACTGTACAACAGTTGAGGCTATGCTCTCTGCACCATGGTCATGCATGTCTATGAACTTTAGAAATCACTCAACAGGTTTGCCATCAGGTTTGACATAACGAACTATGAATGTAAGTTGGTCAGTATGACTAACATCCGGTGTGGAATCTACACGAACTGAATAATATTTGGCTTGTTTCACTTCACTTATGATAATTGAGGGGCCCTTATGGTTGTGAATATATTACATAATGAAATACTCGGTGTACACTTGAAACAAGGTTATACGCTGGCACGCTGCGCGACAAATTAGTTTCAGTGGGCCCCCAGATACCGGTGGGCCCTAGGCCAATGGCTTACTTGGCCTATTGGTAAATCCGGCCCTTTACACGTTTCTCTTATTCGGCTCCAGTAACTGATGAACTGCTTGACTTTTGAAGGGATAATTGATATTGATATTGGAACAGTTTATTTAGCCATAAAACACAGATACAGAGTGGATAATAATAACAATATTGACATGGCTGAGCCAATTGAGAGCCTGAGCTCTCTTGATGGTACCTGATAATATACTGTACATTTATTTCATATTCCTTGCACTGGAATATGAACAGTGAGCTTGTTGTGCTAAACATCTCAGATTTTTTTTCTAACTTGCTTCCTTTCTTCCCCACACTGATTCCAATTTCTCCGGTGTAATATCACCTAGTTGGCGCATTTTTTTTTTTTTACTTTCACGCAACCTGTTACTATGAATTGTTTCACCTATACAAAGCACTGATCTGGCCACACTTAGAATACCCTCCGATACCTCTGAACGCAATCACAAGAACAAACAAACTTAAATTTCAAGCAGTGCAAAATATAGCCCCCAGAAGAGCGGCAAAACACAGACCACCATACACACAAACAGCACAAGACATACACACAGAACACGGCATAGACCCACTCAACACCAGAATACACACCCAAGCAAATGCAATATGGGAAAAAATCCAGCAAGAACAGGATCCCATACTAAACCAACTCAATGAGGAAAACGGCAACACATCGCACAGATGGTGACCTAGAAGCATAAAAATCGATAACGAAGAACCAGAGCCTCTATATACACAATAAGAAATGAACCAAAAGATGGGAACAAATCTCCAGTCACACAAGGACCTGGAGGGACCCCACAAACAAAAAAGACGTCAAAAAAGATCACAAACTCCCACATAAAAACTAGAAAAAGAAAACGATGGGGACCCCTCTCCCTCAACATAATATGCCCCAAGCAAACATCAAATGGAACAACTTAGCGTAGCTTTGCTGAGACCTGTCTTCCCTAGCCGCAAGAGCCCTCTATTGCAGCGCTGTTGACGGAAGACAAAACCTCTTCTCTGTAAGGTGGATAGCCCACCTGCTGTCAACCTCCTCCTATATTTCCCTCTTCTGAACTTTACCTTGTACTGTACCCTTCTTGTACTCTCAGAGCTAATGTTCTCTTTTCTCCGTATCACCAACCAACCAACCAGCCGTCTCCACTCTCTCCTGGAGAATATATGGGAAAAGGAGGAAATCTCCCAAGCTCTTAAAGACGCCTCCATCGTCAATATTTATAAGAACAAGGGAGACCGGTCAGACTGTGGCAACTACCAAGGGTTCTTGCTGTTGTCCGTAACTGGCAAGATTATCGCCCGAGTCCTCCTAAACAGGCTTCTTCCTGGGGAGGAAAACTTCCTCCCAGAATCTCAATGAGGCTTTAGACCATCACGTGGCACCACTGAAATGAACTTTTCTGCCGGTCAGATACAGGAAAAGTGCAGAGAACAGCCTCGTGACCTGGACATGGTTTTCATCGATTCTAACCCAGGCCTTCGACTCGGTCAACAGGGAAGCCCTTTGGTGGACCCTCAACTGTTTTGGCTGCCCTCCAAAATTCATTGCCATTGTGAGTCAGTTCCACGATGGCATGAACGGCAGTGTTCTGCACAATGGCACCCAGTCTGAGTTCTTCCCTATCCAAACGGTGGTAAAACAAGGGTGTGTACTGGCACTGTAATAAAGTTATGCTACACTTGTACACTTGAACCCATGACTTTTATCTTGTTATATGTGTATGTACATATATTATGTTTCTTACCATTGTGTTTTGTTTTGTTTGGGGTTATATTATATTAGTAACTAGCGGAATCGCCGCCCTCCGGGCGGCTCTTTCGCTAGTCCACGGTAGGACGCCACCCTCCGGGAGGCCCCACATTGTCTCACTGTAGTGCATTAAGGTGTCTGCTTTGATCCTGACTTTGTACTCGTCAGAAGGCATGTTTTCCAGGGCATTTTTAAATGACTGTACATACGTGTTGCGCTCATGCAGCATTTCTTGGATAGACAGGACAATGTAATGTCTGACACCTTGAATGTTGCCACACCTGATAGTAGTCTGCTTTTCATGATCTCCCATGAAGTAGATTTGAAGGAACTTTGCCTGCTCATCTTCCAGTGATAAGAGGGATCCTGCTTTGTGATAGACTTGACCCTGGACTTTGAATGTGGGCATGTATCCGTGCTCACGAACTACTCTGGTAGCTCCAAAGGATGTCATCAGGAAGCATGAATTGTACTTCCGTATATTTTCCAAGAAGTGTTTTGATTCTGGTGTTGTTCCCAGCATGAGAGTCTTCAATGGTTGTTGTGGTTTTTCCAAATTTGGCAGTTGTACTTTCCCATGAGAGCAGCACAGTCCAGCAGATTCTCCTTTGAACTTCTTTGCACCGCAGTATTCACATTTCTTATCCATGTTGCCAATGACAACAGACGGATACATTTCATATTCTATATTTAACACCACCCATCATTACTACATATAAAACCATCCACCATCACTACATATAACACCATCCATCATCACTACAGATCAATGAAATAGTTTCCGAGATTCTCGTGCGGACACACAGACAAACAAACAGACTTTGGTTTTATATAGATATAGATCATCACTACACATAACACCACCCATCATCACTACATATAAAACCATCCACCATCACTACATATAACACCATCCATCATCACTACAGATCAATAAAGTAGTTTCCAAGATTTTCGTGCTGACATACATACAAACAGACAGGCGACGGTGTGTGAAATATCGTACTTTTGGCATACCTCGTTAGAATGGACTACTACCTACCTACCTACCCACCTTGTTAGAATGGACAGCCTAGAAAAGTTTGAGATCAAAGAAAAGTAAGCTGTAATGAGACAGGGCATAAGGATAAAATTAGCTATAATACGTGGGATGGGATACGACTTTTCAACCTCTGTGTGGTGCAAAGGATGGAGGTTAAATGCAGAGAAAAGTAAGCCATAATGAAAGAGAACCTAAGGATCAAAATAGCTGTAAATCATAGGAGGGAATACGACTTTTCTGCGTGTGTGCGCCGGGGCTGTGTCTGATAGGGTTGGTTGGAGTTTTTTGAGATCACTACATATAACACCATCCATCATCACTACATATAACACCATCCATCATCACTACATATAACACCATCTATCATCCCTACATATAACACCATCCATCATCACTACATATAACACCATCCATCATCACTACATATAACACCATCCATCATCATTACATATAACACTATCTATCATCCCTAAATATAGCACCATCTATCATCACTACATATAACACCACCCATCATCACTACATATAACACCATCCATCATCACTACATATAACACCAACCATCATCACTACATAAAACACCATCCATCATCACTACATATAACACCACCCATCATCACTACATATAACACCATCCATCATCACTACATATAACACCAACCATCATCATTACATATAACCACTATCTATCATCCAATATAGCACCATCTATCATCACTACATATAACACCACCATCATCACTACATATAACACCATCCATCATCACTACATATAACACCAAATCATCACTACATAAAACACCATCCATCACTACATATAACACCACTCATCACATATAACATCAATACATATAACACCATCCATCATCACTACATAAAACACCATGCATCATCACTATACTTAACACCATCCATCATCACTACATATAACACCATCCATCATCACTACATAAAACACCATGCATCATCACTATACTTAACACCATCCATCACCACTACATATAACACCATCCATCATCACTGCATATAACACCATCCATCATCACTATACTTAACACCATCCATCATCACTACATATAACACCATCCATCATCACTACATATAACACCATCCATCATCACTACATATAACACCATCCATCATCACTACATATAACACCATCAAACATCACTACATATAACACCATCAAACATCACTACATATAACACCATCAAACATCACTACATATAACATATCCATCTACAGATCATTAAAGTACTCGAGATTCTCGTGCAGACATAAACAAGCAAAACACACAGACATACTTCTTTGTTTTATATATATATATATATATATATATATATATATATATATACTGTAGAATATTCTTTTGTTCTCTTCCAGATGCCATACTACCCTTGGTCAGTTATATGAACAATAAAGCCTATAAAAAAAGGTCGACTCTAGTCTTCTTTCACCACAAGTTAATGTTCATAACTGAAACTGAGTCATAATGGAGAAGTTTCTGAGGCCGGAACGTCTGGATGTTACGCCGAACTCTCCCACCGCTTCAAAGGAGTGGCGCCACTGGTTCCGGACCTTCAACACGTTCCTCACCTCCATTTCTGCTCTCGAGCCCAACAAGCTAGCCACTTTCTGCAACTTCGTCTCCCCATCTGTGTACGAATACATAGCCGACTGTGTCTCGTACGACGGCTCCATCCTGGTTCTGCAAGACTTGTACATAAAGCCGAAGAACGAAGTGTTCGCCCGTCATCTACTAGCTAGCAGGAGGCAACACTCGGGCGAGAGTTTCGTTGAATCTTCACAGGAACTTCATCAGCTCAGCAAGGACTGCAACTTCAAAGTTGTCACAGCAGAGGCGAACAGAGACGAGTATATCAAAGACGCTTTTAATAACGGTCTACTATCTCCTATGATCAGACAGCGTCTCTAAAAAACAAGACTCTCGATTTGGCTACTGTATTCGACTAGGCTCCCGCGCTCGATCTGGCTCAAAGAAACTCCGAGTCCTATCTTCGGTCTCAGGCTCCTATGAACGCTGCCGCTGTTACTTCACCTGAGGAAATCGACAGCTATGACTCTCCCCTCTTAGCTGCCACTCAACAACCAAAGTGTTATTTCTGTGGTGGAGCACAGCATAACCGACTTCAGTGTCCTGCGCGTGATTCAATTTGCCACAAATGCAACAAGAAAGGCCATTTTGCAAAAGTATGTACGAGTAGATCATCTCGTTACTTACCTGCTACTTCATCTTCCACTTGTGCGGTCTTACACTCTCTTACTTTGGCTGCAATACCTGCGACTTCCCCTGGCTGCCTCGCTCGATCTACCATATACGAGTATGTGCTTGTTAATGACGATACAGCTACAGCCCTCGATGATAACGGGAGCTCAAAATCGTTTGTATCAAACCGCTATATCCAGCAGAAATCTCTGAAGTGTCGTCCAGGGTCAGGTCACGTGTCTATGGCCTCGTCTTCCCTACCATCGCCAGTACTAGGTCACAGTACTATAGACATTACCCTCTATCCAGATACTCGACTAACTGTTTTTGCCGACCTATGCAGTGACGTTATTCTTGGTCAAAATTTCACGAGCCTACAAAATGGTGCTACTATTGATTTCGGTGGACCTAAATAGCACCTCATCATCGGAGATAATACAGTTACTTGTAGCCTAACATCTGCTTTGGTCGATCCAACATCTCTCTTCTCTAATCTGACCTCCCCCTGTAAACCTGTTGCAACGAAGTCAAGACGTTTTAGTTAAACGGACAGGGCTTTCATCCAAGGTGAAGTCGATAAGATGTTGTTGGAAGGAATAATCGAACCCAGCACTTCACCGTGGAGGGCGCAAGTCCTCATCACTACTAATGAGCGGCACAAAAAGCGGCAAGTGAAAGGTTCCAGGGAAATAGCGCTAGGAATGATAACAAAACTAAATTAGGCAGGGAGTTAAAACCTAAATGCGTCAAAGAGAGGACTCAGAATACGACTAACTTAAAAGTCTACGACGCAAACAGTAGGAGTATGAGAAACAAAATGGATGAAATCAGGGCGTTGTTATGTGCCGAAAAATTCGATATAATAGCATTCACCGAAAAATGGATAAACTTAGACTCACGAGAGTTACCTACCGAATACCAAATTGTAGGTTACAAATTATTCTATACCGATAGGCAGATTAGGAAAGGAGGCGGAGTAGCAATCTATGTCAGGGATAATCTGAAGTGTGAAATAAATAAGGAAATATAAACTGAATTGAATACAAAATCAATTTGGATAAAATTAATCGATGGCAAGGAAAAATTAATCCCAAGAGTAATATATAGACCCCCTAATCTTGATAGAGTTAATGAGCGACTTATTTGGGATGAAATATGCAGGGCTCCAGGCATAGCAATGTCTGTATAGTCGGCGACTTTAACTTTAACCAAATATATTGGATCGACCTTACAGGTAACTCAGAATCAGATGATTTTCTTGAAACAGTTCAGAACTGTTTCCTAAGCCAACATATAGCCGAACCCACCCGGGGTAATAATATACTCGATTTAGTTCTGTCAAACAGAGAAAACCTCATTCGTAATATCGAGGTTGGGAACAAACTTGCAAACAGCGATCAAAAAGAAATAAGATTTCAATTAAAATTTAATGGCAGTCGCAAGGAAAATTCCATTAAAGTTCAAGATTTTAGAAGGGCAAACTTTGATAGGTTGAAAAGGCAGCTGAGAGAAGGGGTATCATATTTGGGGATGGATTACACGACCTCGCGTAAGGTGACCTCACACAATGTGCCCACAGTAGGCGACCTCATTTTACCTGAACACTTGACAACGATAACCTCACAAAATATGACCTGATCACGAGATCTGAGGTTGACGAGTTCCACAACAATTTAAATAATGAGTTACTTAATGCACAAAGGCAGAACATACCATACAGAAAACTCAGATCAGACAACAATGACCCCAAATGGATAAATAATTATCTATAGAATATTATTGGACAAAGGAAGGCTATAGGTAGAAGAATAAATCGTAGAGAAGTTTACCTCCGAGATTATTATAAGGTATTGGCCAATAGGGCTAAGACCGAGATAAGAAAAGCAAAGAGGAATAATGAACTGAAGGTAGTAAGGAGGGCGAAGTCAAAGCCAAGGGATTCTTTCAAATGTATCAAACTAAAACACGGGAAAAGATTGAACCAATACAGTCAGATACCAGCGAGCTAACTGATAACGACGGAGAAATGAGTAATAATCTGAATAAATATTTGTCAACAGTTTTCACCACCGAAAATTTAAACAGTATATACAGAGATAGTGAAAACAATAGATTAAGCGAGATAGTAGTGACTAGTAACGATGTTAGTAAGCAAATAGACAAACTAAAGCCTAATAAGTCACCAGGTCCAGATGAGATATATGCCAGAGCATTAAAGGAATGTAAGGAAGAACTTAGTATGCCCATAGCAAATTTGTTTAACCTGTCCTTAAAAATGGGTGTAGTACCAGAATCCTGGAGGATAGCGAATGTAATACCGATTTTCAAGAAGCGAGATAGAACACTATCCTCTAACTACCGTCCAATCAGTTTAACATCAATTGTAGGCAAATTACTGGAAGCAATAATTTCAAACTCTATTCGAAATCACTTGGAGAACCACATGTTGATCAATGATTCCCAACATGTCTTCACAAGTGGGCGTTCATGTCTGACTAATCTATTAACATTCTTTCAACTGTTTTCGAATCAGTGGACTATGATGTGGTATATCTTGACTTTAGTAAAGCCTTCGACAGAATACCACATGAAAGACTAATAAGAAAAGTGGAGGCTCATGGCATTGGAGGAGATATTCTAAAATGGATTAGTGCATGGTAACAGGACAGGAAACAGTGAGTGAGCATTAATGGCACTAAATCCCATTGGAGTAACGTCACAAGTGGAGTACCCCAAGGCTCAGTACTTGGACCATCATTATTTATTTTATGCATAAACTACATAGATATCGGCGTAGACATCAACATAAGTAAATTGCTGATGACACTAAATTAGGGCGTATAATTAAATCTGACGAGGACTCCGCAAAACTACAGGAAGATCTAAACAAATTTTTCGAATGGTCTGGAAAATGGCAGGTGAAATTCAATGTGGACAAATGTAAAGAACTTAGTCTAGATGTAAACAGAGAGACCAGATATCAGATGAACAACGATATTATAGAGAAATCCGATTGTGAGAAAGATTTAGGAGTAATGATAAGTAGGAATCTTAAGCCAAGTAAACAATGCGTATTTGCTCGAAACACGGCAAATAAAGTACTTGGGTTCACACAAAGGAGTGTTAGTTGCAAGAGTAGAGAGGTCATCCTAAAACTATATCTTGCGCTTGTGAGACCTCACTTGAATTACGCAGTTCAATTCTGGTCACCGTTTTACAAAATGGTTATAGAATCCCTAGAAAGAATTCAGAGGAGAATGACAAGACTAATCCCCGGCATTAGGCACCTTGAGTACAGAGACAGGTTAAAGCATCTTAATTTGCACTCCCTCGAGAGACGTAGAGTGAGTGGCGATATGATAGAGGTGTATAAATGTAAATCTGGGCTAAACAAAGGGGACATATTAAAGGTACTCAAACTATCCCACCAGGAGCAAACTCATAAGAATGGTTTTAAATTAGACAAATTTAGATTTAGGCGCGATATAGGTAAACACTGGTTTGGAAATAGAATAGTGAATGAACGGAACAAGTTACCAAACATAAGTTGGATGGATATATGAGCAATAGAGGTTGAGTGTAAATGGGACTGCCCAGTATGGGCCATTAGGCCCGCTGCAGTTTCCTCCATTCTTATGTTCTTATGTTGAACCCTGGATGTGGCCTACTGACTCCTGTCCAATCCCCGTGTGGCATAGTTGAGCCTGTGTATTTGTCTCAGCCAACCTGTCTGTGTTTAGGCTCTTGTATATACCTTTGCGGACGGGTTATCAGGTGTATAACGTCCCAGGTCGAGTATTGAGGCCACTACAGGCGGGTTAGTGTTTGTCATGGGTGCTGAGTGAACCAACTGTATTTGCAAATATGTTTTGTTGAGTACTTCTCCATGTTTATTAAATAATTAATAGTGTGATTTAGAGACCAAGTAATTAATGGTGCGATAAGTAATAACATTATTGTGTGCTATTGAAAAATGTTTAGAGTGACCATCATTCTAGTGTCAACGGAGTGTTACGTTACCCTTAAGTTGGCATGCTTATTGATTGCTGTACCTCTGTTAATTTATATATTTATTTTTTTAACCAAAAAGTAAGACTTCTTGTTCGGTTTATATTTTGTCTCAGTGTTAAAGTAAAGTACCCAGTTTTAATTGAACCTAAGTGTAGCACAGGCTAGTTGTGACCGATGGTTTAAATTGTCACAAAATTACGGGGATTAGCCCACCCGGGCTCAGGTCACTGACCCACAGCGGTGCCTGAGGGGCGAAATAATAATAATAATATTAATAATTATTCTTAGTAAATGTAATTTATAAAAAAATAAAATAAATGAAAATATAATAATAATAATAATAATAATAATAATAATAATAATAATAATAATAATAATAATAATAATAATAATAATAATAATAATAATAATAACAATAATAACAATAATAATAATAATAATAATAATAATAATAATAATAATAATAATAATAATAATAATAATAATAATAATAATAATAATAATAATAAAAATAATAATAAAGAACCATAAAGAAATACAAAAATTAAAAAAAAAGATCAAAAGTGAGAAACAATATACCTGTATGTATGTTGTGTTGTCAATAGTAAGAGAAACAATTGAGACCCTGCAATTGTGTGTAAATGAGGCAGAAAGTCAGATCAGCAACCTGGGACTTGGTCACAATTTTCATGATGCCATATGGCAGCAGGTTCTACCATTAGACAACACATTATGCTTCCAATATCTTCCCAGGCGGTAATACCTCCCTGCTTGGTAGCTGACTACTACCATAAAAGCATAATATGTGTATCACGCTCATTGCTTCTAATACTTGCCATCCCTAAAAATACATTTTATAACTCACGTGCCTAACCTCTTATAACTCATGTCATACCACGCTACCACGTTAATTAAGAGGTTTATTGTTGGTGTTATATTCTAAAATCAAGCCTGGGTGGCGGCAGCTATGATAAATAAACAACTGAAAGATGTGTAATAATATATAAAGCCGAGGTTCTCCCAGAGTAACCCAAAGAACAGAATATAACTAAATAAGTTGGAAAAAATAAAGTAAAGTCTTGGTGGTAACCCGTCAAAAACTTCTCCCCCCCTTACACTGGGAGTTGAGAATTTCTTTAATCAAATTTTAATTGGGTGGAAGGAAGGGGTAGCTATCAAGAATAATCCTTAAATAATTTATTAATAAAAGTGATCTTATATTAGATATAACAAGAGTACAAAAAATATATGACCTTTCCAAGTAAGGTCACTCTTTCACAATACGAAAATAAGTGCCTTCCACTTAGGTCACTCAATTAGGCCCTTAGTAGTACAAGGAACATCAACATTGCACACTTAATAGTTTCATGCAGGTATTGTAATATACTACTCATAACACACAAGGAGCAATGGCAGGTGCACTCCTTAATTTATACCTGTACAAGGTAGATTATATACCTCACCACTAGCAATCTTACAAGTACGATACCTGTTTCCATAATACCTAGGTAACTACCAATATGATAGCACCTCAGAGTAGCACCAAACACCTATCATGCATCTAGGATATTACTAGCTTAAGTCATCCAGGGATCCTTAGGGAGATTGTGCTCGGGCCACAGGGATTATGCCATCCATTCCATACTCTAAAACAGGTGGGATCCACACTCACAATGGCAGCCCTTGGCCCTGGTGCCTCTCCAACATTAAATTCATAGCTCCATTTTGATCCACCACTTAGGCACACCAGGTTTCAGAACGCATGTATCTGCCGTGTATAATGGTCACAGTTACACCGATATTATACTAACATCCACATTTATTCATATTATGCTTCATCATCTATTAAACATCCTGTTTATGTGAGTTACCCGTATAACCGTTTTCTCTACCACGGTTCCAGTATCAGAGAAAACTGAGAACTAACATTCTTTCATATAGTTTGTATATATTAAAGGGTCCTGACAGAATATTCAAAACCCTGTATAAACTGGTATGCGTAGTATTTATATATACCAACAGATAAATGGGACCTTCAAGGTCACGGGAGTATATATTGAAGGCCTAAATTGTCTGTAATTATTATGTTACGTGAGCAAGTCTGAACCCCCACTGAATCAGCCGTAGAGTTGGGTTTCAATTACATTTATTTGTTTTGTGAACATCAGAGAACGTCATGAATACCTTGAATAGAATGAAATATAGTGTGTAAGGAACCTCGAAAATCTATTAAGCAGGGAGAATGTCCAATGTATTCTTAGACCGTTCGTAAGCCTGACACCTAAAATGTTTGAAACACTGTGTCCACTTGTACTGACCACATTCATACATGTTATTTAACTTAACTTAAAATCAGATGATTCTTGTTACGCTCAATAGGCCATATAACATGCAGCTATCACTTATTTCTTGAATCCCCTACTGGAACGTCCGTTTTCTGTAATCCGCTTCAGTATTCTAGTGAGACGTCTGTTTTCTCTATCGCCTGTTCAGAATGTTAAAAAATCTCATGTTGTGTATGTATATTTAGAATTACGAATGAATGCGTAAGTGTGTTACTGTATGATATATAAACCTGCTTATGTACTGACCACGGCCGTAAATGTTAGTTAACGTAAAGTCAAACGATTCATATTACGCTCAATAGCCCACAAAACATGTAGCTATGCCTTCTTTATTGAGTTTCCCCTCTGAGGCGTCCGTTTTCTCATAGCTTCAAGACGCTTGAGCCCTCCGTTTTCTCTCAGTCTTAAAGTGCACCGAGGCTCCATATCATGACATAAAATTTGAAACTGCAACTGTAGTTGTATCTATTAAGGCAACTTAGATATGTCTGATTACAGATGGAACATTCAAGATCCCCTGTGAGTCATGTTAAAAACTTCAACTGTCTTTATTGTTCGTAAAACTTGTAAAGTAAGTGAGCATCGAGTCTGCCAGGACGAGTGGCATGTCCTTACATCGTCCTTGGGGATAGCCATGAGTTTCTAAGTACAACTGAAATTAAATCATTTTGATGCCCAAACATCAGAGAATCTGGTGTTTGTAGTTTGCTTAGTGTCAGTTGTCTATTCACGAAAGTCATTAATCTCGTGGAAGACTCTGCCAAACTGTATATTTAGAAGATCTCAACATATAACCATAGAGAGCCCTTGTCTGAAATTCCGCCGATGTTGTGAGAATGACGTTAACAGTGTGTGTATTTGATGCGCATTTCACTTTTTCCTGGCAAGCCCAATCTCTTATTAGATTTTAAAATTAGACATAAGAAATTCACCTGACCCATGACACTGATTTTCATAGCTAAATGTACCACAGTTGATTTAAATGTAATTTCAGTCATTGCGTGATTAGCCTTTCTGGCATGTCTAGCGCACAGGCCTGAGTTGCCAGTTAGCAGTATATAAACTCGTGTACGAGGAGCAGCGAAAAAAGTATAAGAAGCAGCACTATATAAATAAACCAATATTAATACAAACGTCTGACGACCCAAGGGAGCAAAACAAAGATAAAAGCACCCATAAGAAAGATGAAACGATCTGGTTGAGCCCAGATTCTTTCTCCTACTGTATTTCAGTTTCACCATTTTTTCTTCAATCCCTAATAATCTTCTTTCACCTCATAACTCATGACTCCAAAGCCAGCACGCTGCTCCATCACTATCTCAGGTATGTGTATAGTTCTCACGCCCGCCATATTAAGTCAGTTTAACTCAGTTGAATTTTGAGAATATCAGTGTTCTTGTTGTAACAGTGAGATTACTATGTACCCCGTGAAAAACTTAATGTAATGTAAATATCGTCTGTCGTTGCCAGACGAAAGATTGTTTGTGATTGGGTTATTTTTGTGACATCTCTGAAGCTGCTCCATCACTATCTCAGGCACAGAGTGGTGTTAGCTGAATACCCGGCAGTCACCTGGAGACCGGTAGCTGCATACCAGCTGGGTGTCTTACAGGATGTCGTTAATTCGGCACGATTAAATTGTGCAAGCCCGCGGGATGAACTCCTTCGTTGTGCGTCGGACTGCAACCGACCTAACAGCACTCTTCTTTTGTTGTGGTGACACCCTGGGCCATTGTAACCACTCTGGCCCAGAAAGACGTCAAGGGATGCCTACTGGCTTGGATTGCTGACTATCTCCAAAACAGAACAGCAAGAGTTACCTGTCAAGGACAAGTCTCAGATCACCAAAGACTGGAAAATGGCACACCACAAGGAGGAATTCTTAGTCCAACTCTCTTCAATATCCTCATGGAAAACTTGTGTCGGCTCCCCTTTCAAGAGGGTACCAAATTGCTATGGTATGCTGATGACTTAGCACTGATAGTAAAAGGCAGAAATGAGATCAGCAAAGTTCAAAGAGCACTAGACCTCATCAGTGAAGAATGTTTGAGTCTCGGGCTCAAGATATCAATCCCAAAATCGAAAGCCATGAGGATTGGACACAATGAGCCGGTGACAACTACAAATACACGGAGAAATTGGAGGTTGCCCAGAATAACGCTATGAGAGTCATTGTCAAGACACCTATGTGGACAAAAATTGAAAACTTACACATGGAGACAGGTCTCACATCTCTCCAAACCAGGACGGAACGATTAACAGCGTGCTTTGCAACAAAACTGATTGCATGGCTCGGGAAAGTGACATCAAGAATGGACTCTTAGTAGCACTGAACCTTAACAGAGATCTCTTTAACAAAAAAACATAGCTATTGTGCCTGTTATCGCCGCTGTCTATTATAATTGGCGTCAGTGCTGAAGTTTGCTGCCTTACCCAAACAAAACATTAGATGACCACGTGCCACCACCCCCCCCCCCACTCGTGGCCTGTTACCACACCAGATGTGGCAGCTGGGGGAGGGGGGCGGTGTTTACCACCGGGAGTGTCATCGTCACTGGCGTAAGTGCTGGCATCGCCGGGAGTGTTATCACCGCTGGCGTCAGCACTGGTGTCAGTGCTGACGTTTTTGCTGCCTTACCCGAAGAAAGATTAGGGGGTGGGCGGTGTTTACAGAGAAGAGGTCCTGACTCTGCTAATGTATGGCCTAAAAGGCGGCGTGGCCACCTGGACTCTAGGAGACTGCCCCCTCAAGTGATGCTGTGAGGATCAACACTCTGCTAGCAGTGGTGAACAACGACTCCCAATCCTGGCCGAGTTTTTTGTACTGGAATAATTTACACAGTACTATCTTCCCTTGGAACACCATACTGCTTCGCATTGACCCGCACTTGTAAGTACAGCCAAAGTGATGACATACCCCTCAGTACTGAAATATTGTGGACTAATTATGCTCACTCGTTCCTGCCTTATCTGGAGCAATAAGACAACGCGGAATGAAGTGTAGCTAAGATTAATAGAGTTATGAACTTTGTATCATGTCATTATGCTCAATAATCAATTATAATTAAGATAAATTGTGTGAGACTAAACAATTATGTATCAGATAGCTCACCATGTAATACTAATGAACGCCTTGTTGTCTGCAGGTTTTGACCACATCAATAAATATTGAATGCGTCAAAATACGGGTTTCAATCATTCCCTTCGACTTGCCCGTCACCTGAACGTCCTTAACTAAGGCGTTTACAGTGCCCATCTGATGCTGTAAATCGAATGGAATTGAAAGACACAATCCTCAGCAAAGGACCTGATACAATGAGTCCAGACTACAGCACCCCAGCACCGTGGGAGTCCCCGCCAGCAGTCTTCAACATTCTACACACTGGGACAAGAAAGGCTGACTGTAACACACATGAGCTCCAACAGGTAGCAGAGAGAAACATGAAGGCTCTAACACCACACAAGAGTACAGTGTATTGCACAGACGGTTCCGTAAAGCCCACCAGTACGAAGGCAGGAGCAGCCTTCACCATAGAAGGAGGTAACACGTCCCTTTGGAGAACCTCAGATGGATGCTCTACTTTGCAAGTTGAGCTAGCTGCCATACTTAGAGCCCTATGACACGTTGACTCACGATTTGCTATTGAAGCACTACAATGCAGAGACCTTAGAGACAACATTCATCTCATAACATCCGTTATTGGCTTACTGCAAGGGTTAAAACTACAAGATCGGCAAGTTATCATTAACTGGGTGCCCAGTCATATCGGGATCCCAGGGAATGAACGAGCTGTTGCTGCTGCTGCCAAGGCTGCGTTATAACAGCGAAACATTGAGATGAACATCCCGCCCAGTCAGGAGCAAATAAAGACCACAATAACAAGAACTGCCCAGTGGAAAATAGACACACATAGAAGATTAACACCAGTATCACGATCGGCCAGGTGGTACTATCTGGTCACGAATTATGAGAGACCACCACTCATGAAGGATATAACAAAAATGAAAGAAGCCATCTTCCACCGACTGAGACTGGGATACCCATACATATGGGAATTCATTGTACAAGCACCAGCAGAGCAGCGCACATGCAAGACCTGCGACAGCGGAGCAGAAAACTCACTGCAGCACTACCTCATAGAGTGCCCTGGAACACAATTAGCTAGGAGAAACATACAACCCCTATCACAGCAGAGAAGGTTGCCAAAATGCTAACCAGGTAGTAGCCAGCTACCAAACAGGGAGGTACTACTGCCTGGGAAGATATTGGAAGCATAGTGTGCTGTCTAATGGTAGACCCTGCTGCCATATGGCATCACAAAAATTGTGACCAAGTCCCAGGTTGCTAATCTGACTTTCTGCTTCATTTACATGCAAATGCAGGGTACCAATTGTTTCTCTTACCATTGACAACACAACATACATATATCGTTTCTCACTTTTGATCTTTTTTTTCATTTTTTATTTATAGTTCTTTATTATTATTATTATTATTATTATTATTATTATTACAGTTACTGTATTATCATCATTATTTTATTATTTTATTTTTGTTTGTTTTATCATAAATTTTATTTATTATGAATTATTATGACTATTATCTATTACACTGGTCAACATAAAAAAAAATTCTCATGGTTCTGGATGACAACAGTCTGATTCTAGTGTAATTGTATGTGCTGAACTCAATTATGACATTCGTATAGCTGTATCAGGCTCAGTTTTCCAGAACCAGCATATCTATATATTTAGTGTACCATGCTATTCATACAGTAATTTATATGCTCATTGGCTCCACTTATGCAATTATTTTGTCCTGATTTTTTTGCTTTTTTGTTTGTTTCAGTTTGCTGATTCATGATATTACATATCTACACCTGCATGATTTGTAATTACTCTGAAATTAACAAAACATGGAACGTCGCAAGTGTGTGAACGGTGCTGACAGTTTTTGCTACATATGTGGTGCCTTCACTCCTGGTAGCCTCAAGAAACCAATCACAAAAGCTGTTCGACTGAACTACAAAAGTTACTTCAAATGTCATTTGGGTGACCAAGACAAGAAATGGGCACCTCATGTAGCCTGTAAGTCTTGTGTTAACCACCTGAGCGAGTGGATGTGTGGTAAACGAAGTTCAGGAATGCCGTTTGCTGTACCAATGATATGGCGTGAACCTAAAGACCACAGTAGTGACTGCTACTTCTGTCTCACAAATATTAAGGGAATAAAAATCAAGACACGAGGCAAGGTACAGTACCCCAATATTGCTTCTGCAATCCGACCAGTACCGCACAGTGCTGAACTTCCAGTCCCAAATCCACCGACTGAACAAGAATTGAGTGATTCCGATTCTACCTCTACCTCAATGGAAAACGACTACCAGGATGACTCTGAAAATACCAGGCCTAAACTATTTACTCAAGAAGTGCTTCATGATCTCATCAGGGACCTAAACTTGTCAAAAGAAAAGGCTGAAGTTTTGGGATCCAGACTAAAGCAGCGTAACCTGCTAGAAGATGGAGTGCATATCACTACAGCGCATTACCGACATAGACAGCTGTCTGCATTTTTCAAGATGGCAAACAACCTTTGTTATTGCGAGGACGCAGTATCTCTCATGCAACAACTCTGCAAGTCTGAAACATACAAGACAGAGGATTGGAGGCTGTTTATAGACTCAGGAAAAGACTCTCTGAAAGCTGTTCTTTTACACAATGGCAATCGGCTTCCATCTGTCCCAATAGCACACGCAACAAAAATGACTGAGAGCTATGAAACAATGAAAATTCTGTTGGCCGCTATAGAGTATGAGAAACACCAGTGGAAGATATGTGGCGATCTCAAAGTCATCAGTTTACTACTGAGCCTTCAGAGTGGCTACACAAAGCACATGTGCTTTTTGTGCTTGTGGAACAGCAGAGCTGATGCAGAGCACTATGTGAGAAAGGATTGGCCGACAAGACCAAGAGATGCGCCTGGAAGGTTTAACTGTGCTCACAATCCGCTTGTAGATCCAGAAAAGATATTTTTGCCTCCACTGCATCTAAAGCTCGGTTTGGCTAAAAATTTCATCAAAGCTATGGATCAATTCGGTGCTGGGACTCTATATTTATCTCAGAAACTAGGTGGTGTGGTTTCCGAAGCCAAGTTGAAAGCAGGTGTCTTGAATGGACCACAAATTCGTATACTAGTTAATGATAGCGAATTCACCAAAACATTGAACCCACTGGAGAAAAAAGCATGGGAATCATTTGTCAATGTGTCAAAGAATTTTCTTGGAAACTATCGTGCTGACAACTACAAGGAAATCGTAACAACCATGCTTCAGAATTATCATGCATTGGGAGCGAGGATGTCCTTGAAATTGCATTTTTTCCACTCTCATATTGAATTTTTCCCAGGTAACCTTGGAGACGTTAGTGATGAACACGGCAAAAGATTTCATCAAGATATCGCCATAATGGAGAGCAGATATCAGGGACAATTCAGTCCTAACATGATGGGCGACTATTGCTGGACACTGCAACGAGAAGAGAGCAAGCTGTACAAGAGAAAGAGTAAAGTTCAGAAGCACTTTTAGAACTTCATATTTTGTCATTATAAAGGATTTGAACTTATGTTTTTTGGTACAATTTTTTATGAGCTTATCTGTGATAGGTTTAAAATTGTATCTTGCATGATGCGATAATGTTACTATATTTACTATTTTTTTTATTCTTTAAGAAAGTAGGTCTGATGGTAGAATGAAACATCCAATTAATATTCATTAATATGAAATTAGTCATGAAAGCACAGTCACATGAGATAATCTCATCTTTTGCACGACACGTGATGGAATATTAAATATTTGTACCTATTGATTTTTTTATAAAACCTGGTCTGATAGAACAAAACAAATATCAGATTCGAATTCAGCAATATGAAATTAGTTGTGTGAGCATGATCTCATATGTGAACCATTTTGGCTGTTGACCAGTGATATTATTATTATTAATATTATTATTATTACATTTTCGCCCCCCAGGCCCCAATGTGGGTCAGTGACCTGTGCCCGAGTGGGCTAATCCCAGTAACAACAAAAAAAAAAAATCTCAAGAAACCCTAGTTTACTGAGCATCCACCCCCATGCTAGTGGTGGAGATGTACTGTAACTAAAATGATGCTGGTGGTTTATCAGCACCCAGCATTTTATCTTAAGGTCCGCGTTGGTAATCCTACAAATGTTAAAAAAAAAAAAAAAAAAAAAAAAGGGGGATCGAGTTGATCAAGGGTTGGGTTGACAAGTGGTTGAGTTGAGACAGGGTTTGGATTGACCAGGGGTTGAATTGACATGGAACCATCTAAACTGCCATCTAAGGAAGGTTAGGTTCGAATGGTTTGGTTTGGTGATGCTAGGTTAGGAAGTACAAGTAATGGCAAGTTAGGTTAGGATAGGTTTGGTTAGATCATATAAGAATAGTTTATGATAAAGAACATGATATTCATGTTCCTGCCAACGCAAACCGACTCTTTATACTCAAACATAAAATGGTAAAGGTGGAGAACAATGTTAGCAGTAAGATATACCTCATGGAATATGACCAAGATTTATGGAGATACTATTTGCATGATACGAAACACGTAAATGGAAACGACAATGCATAGAACCTAATAAAACTTGACCTAACCAACCCAACCAACAAAGTCTACCTAACCTTACCTAACTTCATAACCAGGGCCCGACATATTAAGCAGAAAGAATTTACTTAAAGTGGCATTGTGTAATTTTACGTTTTTTGTGGACGTGAGAGTACTGAAACGCATATTTATTCTTCGCTGTCAGTTCTCTATCGCATTTTAAATACCTGCACGTCCTGCCAACTAATCCATGTTGATAGATGAACTCTTGGAGACGGTCTACATCCTCCATATGCACAGATAACTTGCGATGTGATACCGAACACGACGCGAAATCACCGCCATTAAAAAACAACATACTGTAGCTCTCTTCTCCCTCAGTCCTCCCTGAGAAAGAACAATAAGTATACGAACACAAAGTTCGCTTAGAATCCAAACATACTCCTCAAAAATTGGAAATGTACCCAAACCTATAATTTGAGACTCGAATCCAACTGTATGATTATCATCATTTATACACAGAATAGGTTTAAGAAACTATTCCACCGAAAGAAAAAAGAGGATTTGCACAGCTGGTAGACTCACGAATATTTTGGGTAATAAAACCTCCAATATGAGGCACCAACGCTTATTTACTAATTAAGGAAGACCGGATTTAGAATTTATTAGTTTAACGACGTCAGGTAATACACAGAACCACGGGAGAATTATCGGCGGAATAATTACTATAAGTAATTAATTTCTTCGCGTATAGAGGACGTAGAGACATGAAATTAATGCCATATTATCAGTTTTTTTTGTATTTTTACCCAGCAATTACACTCATCTTTCATGCTCTGCCCAAATAACAACTGTGAAAAATATGAAAGAATTGTATAAACATGTAGAGCTACTAACCGTCTGCTCCACTACTACCCAAAAACTAAAAACCACATCAGGTACACTTGTAAAGCCAAGAATTGCAGCCTTATTTTGATTTTTTTTTTAATATAACCTTTATTCTTAAGAAGACTCCTTTCACCAATGTGCGTGTCAGCATCTGAAATCATTGAGCAGCTGGTAACTCGTAGATTGATATCAGGTATGGCATCTGGTTTCATATCCCAGTAATTTTTCGCGGGATCACAACCTAATAATACATATTTTAGATTTCGAACTTCCTATTCATTACTAAAATGCTGTTCATCTACCACTACTCTACTGCATCGTTGCACCCAAATATCCTTATATTTTTTTCTGGTTTGGAAAAGACTTGTATATTTTAATAGCGTCTCTCCCTGGAGTACACCCAAACACTGCATACACTCTTGCTCATCCGATTTGATTTGATTTTCTTGGTATTTAAAGTCCTACATTCAAGTATAGTCACTTGATTATAAGAAATATCTAAATGTGCACCAAAATACACTATTTTCACTGCTTTAAACCTGCATATTTTTGCAGCACTATCACTATCTACATACAGAGGATTGTATGTACTGTACAGTACAACAAGGTAGGTAGATAGGTAGGTAACAGGTAGCCTCACGCAGGCTCATAGGAATTCACTAATTGGCAACTCTACTCTCGAGATCGCTAAGCCAAGCCCCTTAATCCAATTTTATCTGATAGGCTAAACTAGTATTTCATTATTCAATGTAATACTGCCAAATAGTTTAATTATAGGCTACAGTTAATAATATCATTTTCACAAAATGTAAATACGGTATATATTTGCCAAAGGTATAATACAACACTTGCGATTTCTTTGACACCCAAGTCACATATGAAAGCAAATGCAATGGTCTATACTAGAATATAATATAGAAGTCTATTTAAATAATTATACATTAAAAAAAGCGTTGGTCTACACTAGACTATATAGTAAGCTACAGGAAGTTTCTTAGGGGTACGAATATATACAGAATTTGAAAATTAAGAGGTTCAACTTTTCTCATAATAATTGCTTAAGTATAGGCTTCCTACGTATAGAGAACATTATAGGGTACTGTCTGATGAGATACATGACTATCATTTACAAAAAAAAATAGCCCACAGTAACAGTCTACTAGATTCATATTAAGTTATATTTTGACAATTGAAAATGCATAATACATTATATATAAAACAGGAAACAAAACGTATGCACATTTAATGTACACTCGCACCAAAAAGTATCTGTGCAGGGTGTAATCGACGACTTCCGAAACGTTAAGTATACTGTGATATGTCGGGAAGGTTGGTAAGTGTATCCTCATAACCCCCCCCCCTCCACTAGGTGTTGCCATATGGCTGACAATCAGTGTGTTTGTTTCCTCTTTTCGGATTGTTGCTTTGTGTCGACTGAATGATGAGCGAGGGTTCGGTCTCGGTGAACGTGGGTATAAAACAGAGGCAATATGAAGCAGTAGAGATCTACACATGCCAGACGACATGGAAACCTCAAAGGGAACACGAGGAGCTAGTATTGCCCTTCATAATGAAGGGTTCGGCGTCACAGATATTAGCCAGAGGGTTGGTGTCCACAGGAACACAGCTGCACGATGGATTCGGCGACACCTCGAAACTGGTGCTACAGACGACAGGTCTCGGAGCGGCAGTCCACGCTGCACCACCCCTCAGGACGACCAGGTTGAGTGGTTTATTTGGTAGCATAAATTAATGTGGCAATATTCACAAGTATCACAAATAATTTTGTTAACAGGGAGCTCCTCATATTTCATACTTCCCGACCGTATTTATAATGGTTTGTTTCACTTGACCAGGCCATAGTAGCTGCTCAGCAGGATTACAGGGCTGCCAACATACGGCTGGAACAACTCGCCTTTCCCAATACCTATCGTCACTGGTCTCAAATTGTTCACACTACAGTATGCATCGATACTTTCTGTTGCGAGTGTACTTACAATATATGATCTTCGTACGTTGTAGCATTCTTGATTTCACCTCCTAATCCCGGTAGATTTATTGTTGGACGTGAGTGCGGGTTTAAAGAAAGCTTTACATTGTCTACTGCTAAATGGCAATTAAAACATTCAGATTTAAAATGCACTGAACATATCGTATGCCGCAACTTCACTTGTTTGGTGTTTTTCATATATCTTTTCTTTTACAGGCATCTAGCCACTTTGCCCGTAACTTTATGTCCCGAAGGAATGAATAAAAAAGATACAAACTTTTTCTTCTTTTCTGAGTTGAATTTGCAGGTGGCTACAGCGCAATAAATCATTGTTATAAAAGAAAAAAACTCCACTTTCACTTGTAAATATCCCGCTTCTACTGTTTGATGTAACTCAGTGGGCGGAACTTAATAAGCGATGTCATCGCTAGCTAATCAGCGACGTTGGATGAAATCCAGCGGCCGCAAGTAAGATATTTATATTTATTTTATATATTTAATCAGACTCCAATTAAAATAAAACAAAAAATCTCCATTCCATACATTTATTGTACAACTTTTAATACCACCATAAGCCTTCAAAAATACGTAAATAAAAATTCCATTTTTATTTTCATTAGTGCAGATCCTATGAGAGTGAGGCTACATGTTATCTTCCTACCTTTCCTTGCAGTACATGATGTCAGGTTCCAATACGCAGCCGGCGTCTACATGTCGAGTGTTTAAACATTGCTTACAGGAGGCCCGCCAATTCCCAAGCTGTGGGTAATTGCCCCTTTTGGGGTGTTTTGCATATGAAGCCTTGTTCTTCTTTTTAATTTGAAAGTTTCAACTTATTTAAACTAATTGTGTGCGATTTTTTTGGGGGGTGTTTTTGATAAGGTTTCATGTTGACAGCAGTTGAATGTATAGCATACAAAAGTTGACTAAGTTATATTTTCCCCTAATTTTTAAGGTTTTCATCTTCCCTAAAACTTATGAGGAATCCGTTTTAACCCAAGATTTACTAGACACTTTATAGGTTAGGTAAGTTTTAAATTTTCGACATTTACCTGATGGATAAATGACATGAAAAGGATTGGAAACCAATGAGTTAGAATAATGGTGGTCTATACGCAATGTGTCGCGGGAGGTATTACAGTACTTGATCTGCTATATAACAATGTTATTTACCATCACCTAACGCTAGTCTATAGTTCAACAAATTTTAGCGGTGCTCAGTGATAATTAACGCTTATTCATCAGTATTCAGTGCCCATATTTTACACTCATATTTTAAAATACAGAGACAGCCAGCAACTTGAGGACATGGACCTGATTTCTCTTTGACAAGCGTCGACCTCAGCAAGTGAATATTAGGAAGACTATCTTGCCCCCTCTCTCGCTCCATCCACTTACTGCCAGCCAGATCTTAGCGTTGTTTAACTTGAAGAATTAATTTCCCTTATTTTTTTTAATTGTAATATTAACTGTAATGAATAGTAGCCTTAAAAAATAAAATGTTTATCCCAGAAAGATCCAACACACAAGAAAGTCAACACAGGTGAGTCCCAGTACACAGGAAGTCAGCACAAATGAATCTTAACCCACAAACGTTCAGCATATATGAGCCTCAACATAATAGAAGTCAACACACAGAAGGCTCAGCCGGTCCTAGAATTCATACTACATCCTCCTCTCTCTGGCGTTCCTCCACGCCTCCGCCTGGCCGTGGGTAAGGGCGTGGATAGCCAGGGAGCGCGCTTCCTCGGGTGTGAAACCAATCAGGGTCCTCCCCACCACACCTACGCCACCAGCCTCCTTCAGGACCCGTCCTTCGATCACATCTGCGGGCGTGTACATATACTGACCGCCCAAGGACAACCTCATCTGTCAGAGGAAGCGGTAACAAATTAGACATGCAGCTGTCGTCAGCGTTTATTATGAGAACTGGCTAGCAATCTGTGAGAAAGAGCGGATGTTAAATCTTAGTGGTATAATGATGTAACATAATAATAGTTGCCCCTCGTGTAACGAGGATGGCCGGCCCAAGGACCACCTCGGCGTTGAATTTGTTTAAGGTGTAGAAGCTGTCGCCAACACAACAACCATACCAGAAGTTAACGAGTTGCATGACCCAGTTGACCATTACACCACAGTGGCGTCCAAATCAATGAGCTCTTATGATCATGAGTGTCTTGGAGGGTGTGGTGATGTGTCCTAGAGGGTGTGATGGTGTGTCCTGGAGGGTGTGGTAGTGATGTGTCCTGGAGGGTGTGGTGGAGATGTGTCCTGGAGGGTGTGATGGTGATGTGTCCTGGAGGGTGTGGTGATGTGTCTTCGAGGGTGTGATGGTGATATGTCCTGGAGAGTAGGGTGTGTGTCTTGGAAGGTTTGATTCAACTCACTGAAAGAAAAACGTGCAGGTAGAGTTTACCTAGGAGAAATTACACATAAGGTGCACCTGAAAGAGAGTGCACATAGTGTACCTGAAAGCGTACACCCACTAAAAATTATTCGGCACCCGTGTCATATTGTATCACGCCGTAAGGGTGCCGAATAATTTTTAGTGGGTGTACATAGAATGTACTAAGGAGAGAAAGAGAGAATGCTGAGAGTGAAAGTGTACCTACAAGAGAGAGAGAGAGCATTGGGTGTATCTAAGAAAGAGATATTACAAATGAGGTAAACCAAAGAAAGAGAAAGTGCTCGTAGGAATTAAAACGGTAAACCTACCGTGTGGCAACCAGCCGAAGCGAGGTGGGCAGGAAGCAGGTCCACGTTACAGGCCACCTCTATCTGGCCCTCGTGGGGAAACGCCATAGCCTGCACACCTGTGGAGAAATATCTGTTGAGACACACGTGTAGATAAAATTGTTGAGTATACTGCACTGTACATGTTGAGATACATTTGTTCATGTCAGTGATGTAGGTCTCGAGACATTGTTTCACGTCTCGGTCTAAGTCTTTGACATTCATCTCGGATTTTTTGCTTGAGACCTTATTGATTATTTTTCAGGCGTGTTGGGAGGGAGTTGTCTTCTGGTTAAGTTTGGGTTCGGGTCGGGGAGTCACCTCATTACCTACTGTAGACCACTAATCCTCTACCTGAGTCTGGTAAACATTGACTAGAGTTTGAGAGTTCCTTGGTTGCGGTCAATTTTCTCGGGCAAGGTGATCCATGTAGTAGTTGAGACCCTAATTCATTTCTGGCAGCTGAACAAGGCCAAGTTTCCATCACTGGTCAAGTTGGCACTGAGCACTGATATTGTGTGTATTTAGCCTTGGGAGAATGATAATGAAGTCCCAAAGATATCGAACTTCAGCAAAATTCATGTACTTTATGTTTACGTATTTTAAGTATAATAAATACCTGGATATGATCAACGGACCTGATGTAATAGATATAACCCCAATAAATAAATAAGAACTGAAGAGTGTACATTTAGTCACTCATGTATATCAGGAAACTGAAAAAATATTACCATGTTTTAAGATACACTGACCTTCTATCATCCAGGGATCTGAAACCCTTAAAAATATTATACTGGTATGAACCGAGACTATATTTTTTAATGAAATAATTATACTAAAAACTCGTCTTATTCACAGGGATCAAATAAAGGATAAAAATATAATTGGTCTCGGTCTCAACTTATAAGAATCCGAGATACATCTGCAAGAAGCACCTGTTGAAAATCCTCATTGAGATGCACCAGAAAAACAGATATTAAAGTCAACAAGAGAGCAGGACTTACCTGGCAGGCCGCCGGGAGAGGAAGCTCGGAGGGCAGCAGCGACTCGACGTCCCAGAGCCAGGTCCTGGGTGTCTAGGGTCATGTTCACGTTCATCATGTAGGGGATAACGCCCACACCTGCCGGGAGCAGCACTCACTTGTAACACCTTGTAAACACCTACACTCTTATACTATAATAATAATAATAATAATCATAATAATAATAATAAATTCATGATTGCTGTTACAAATATGTTCTAACATAGAGTTCGCCTTCTGCAACAAGATCGCAGACATCATTTTAGGTAACACAGCTTTGTTTCTTTACACAACGTAACATCACTCGTCAGCAGCACATCTATAGTCAAGAAGCGCCCGACGCCAAGCTCTCCAGTCATAAATGTGCATCACTGCTTCTTCCACAGGTATTGTCACTTCCTCTAACATAGTTAGGTATAGGAGTGTATACAAAATGTCTACTACACAAACAGTAGGAGAGAAACAAAATGGATGAAATCAGGGCGTTGGTATGTACTGAAAAAATAGATTTAATAGCATTCACCAAAGCATGCTGGATAAGCTTAGACTAACGTGAGTTACCTGTCGAATACCAAATTGCAGGTTACAAATTATTCCATACCGATAGGCAGATTAGGAAAGGAGGCGGGGTAGCAATCTGTGTCAGGGATAATCTGAGGTGTGAAATAAATACGTAAATAAAAACTGAGCGTAATACAAAAACAATTTGGGTATAATTAATCGATGGTAGGGAAAAATGAATAACAAGAGTAATATATAGACCTCCCAATCTTGATAGAGTTAATGAGCGACTTATTTGGGTTGAAATGCACAGGGCTTCCAGACATAGCAATGTCTGTATAGTAGGCGACTTTAACTTTAGCCAAATAGATTGGATCGACCTTAAGGGTAACTCAGAATCAGAGGATTTTCTTTAAACAGTTCCGGACTATATCCTAAGTCAACATATAGCCGAACCCACCCGGGGTAATAATATACTCGATTTAGTTCTGTCAAACAGAGAAAACCTCATTATTAATGTCAAGATAGGGAACGAACTTGCTTACAGCGATCACAAAGAAGTACGATTAAAATTAGAATTTAATGGCAGTCGCAAGGAAAATTCCATTAAAGTCCCAGATTTCAGAAGGGCAAACTTTGATAGTTTGAAAAGGCAGCTGAGAGAAGTGGTATCATGGTTGGGGGTAAATTACATGACATCACGTGAGGTGATCCCACACAATGTACCCACAGAGGGCGACCTCACTTTAACTGGAGAACTGACAACGATAACTTCACTAAATATGACGATTGAGGATGACCTGATCAAAAGATCTGAGGTTGATGAGTTCCAAAACAATTTAAGTAGTGAGTTATTTAATGCGCAATGATAAAATATATAATACAAAAAACTCAGATCAGACAAAAATGACCCCAATTGGATAAATAATTATTTAAAGAATATTACTAGAAAAGGGAAGGCTATAGGTTGGAGTATAAATCGTGGTGAAGTTTTCCTCTGAGATTATTATAAGGTATTGGCCGGTAGGGTTAAGGCCGAGATAAGAAAAGCAAAGAGGAATAATGAACTGAAGGTAGCAAGGGAGGCGAAGTCAAACCCCAAGGGATTCTTTCAAATGTATCTAACTAAAACACGAGAAAAGATTGGACCAATACAGTCAGATACCAGCGAGCTAACTGATAACGACGGAGAAATGAGCAATAATCTGAATAAATATTTTTCAACACTTTTCACCACCGAAAATTTAAACATGATACCCGAGGCACCTACTATATACCGAGATAGTAAAGAAAATAGATTAAGCGAGATAGTAGTGCCTGGTAGCGATGTCAGTAAGCAAATAGACAAGCTAAAGCCTAATAAATCACCAGGTCCCAATGAGACATTTGCCAGAGTATTAAAGGAATGTAAGGAAGAGCTTAGCATGCCCTAAACAAATGTGTTTAACATGTCCTTAAAAACGGGTGTAGTACCAGAATCCTGCGGGATAGCGAATGTAATACCGATTTTCAAGAAGGGAGATAGATCACTATCCTCTAACTACCGTCCAATCAGTTTATCATCAATTGTAGGCAAATTATTGTTAGCAATAATTTAGAACTCTATTCGAAATCACCTGGAGAAGAACAAGTTGATCATTGATTCCCAACATGGCTTCAGAAGCGGGCGTTCATGTCTAACTAATCTAGTATGGGTTGTTGTTGCTGTTGCCGAGGAACAGTAGTCGCTGCCTTCAGGCAAGATGTTCGATGTAGGATGCCCTTACTTCAGTCGGATTAATATCTAAGTGCGGAATGCTCCCAAGGATGGGACGCTCCAGGTAGAGAGAGTGTGGGGTCGCCGATTAGCTCTCGAGCACCGAGCCCTGCCGCGGCTCTAGAGTATTAGGTTAGGTTGGTTGATGGCGTCCGTCAAGTCATCGCTGAACTGTGTGACAGACTGTGGCTCGTATGATCTATACCATGCTGTCATATATTTGAGGAACGTTTCTACATAATGATCATGCACAAAATAACGTGCCGACGTATATGGTGAGTATGGTCTCTTTGGGGACCTAGTAAGAAACGGCGATGGCTTACCTCTAGCCTGTCACTGATAAGACCAGCACTTAGAATGTTGTCAAGCATCCTAACTATAGTATGTGTTGGACCTTGTGGAGTGTGGGTAATAATGGCGGAGGTATTGACGAAGTGTACTAAGCGTGTCCCATTAAGGTTGCTTCCGCCAAAGGGGTCGGGAAGATCAGGAAGACGAGCATTAAAATTGCCCAGGCATAATATTCATTAATCAGTGGGGTTTGGGAGCTGTTCAGGTCTCATGGTTTGTCCGTGATCTTAGACGTTGTAGAGATGAATGTGACTGCCTGCCACGTTGAGTTGCAGGAGTTGATATTGGGTGACCTCGTTGTGGCTCGTTCTGATCAATTTGTGCTGAATGGTTGAGAAGTACATAACATATCCTGGAAGAAGCTTAGGGGCGTGAACTGGGTGCCTCTCATAAATGGTTCTTGTAGAAGAACGACGAAACAGTAGAGGGTGTTGAGACGGGCGATGAACCCGTGCACAGTATATTCCAGGATAGAAACGTGAGCTGCTCTAGATTATGATGAGCGAGAGGTCTTTGCCGGTTATCTATTGCGAGTTATTAGTGGAGGTTATTCGAGTGCCGGATTGGTGTCCATTTGCTTGAGTTGGGATTTTGGCGGTCTTTCCGATGGGAGAGTGAGTAGCCGTAGCGTAGTTGGCAAAGTGATGGCAAAGGAATTCATGTTAACGAGTCATTAAGTATAATTTTTGGAGCATATGATTCTGTTTTCCTAGCTCAAGTTTCTGTTTACCATGATCATAACCTACTTTCTCATCTCGTTGGAATTGTGTTGTTTCCATTTCTCCATCTTGATCAGCCGTTATCGATCATGTCTGCCCTTCTTGAGCTTCTCTTCTACTCCCGCTTTCTGTTGAATGGCGGATTCAGCCAGTTTCCGGAGTTTGTCATACTTGTTGTTTTAAGTCTCTTTCCTGTTGTATTCCTAAATGTTCCTGCATTGCCTTCTTAAGGTCCGTCAGCTAGGTGTTGAGTGAGGCGATTTTGTTCTTAAAACGTAGTATATGAATCTTGTCAGTGGTGAGTGGAGGAGTATACGGAGGGCCTGGGAACCTATTTGGAATTGCAAGACGACGTGTGGCACAGCCATACCAGACGTTTTCTCCCACCTTACCACAGCAAGGACACTTCCATTTCGTCGTAACAGGTAGCTCGCCGTTGTCGGGAATGTCTGAGGCTGACTTGGAGCGCATGGCCAAAAGAAGCTCACACTCGCGAGAGTCGTGAGACCCCGAACACCAGTCGCATAGCTCTTATAGGCGCGAAATAGGTAAACATTGGTTTGGAAATAGAGTAGTGGACGAGTGGAACAAGTTACCAAATATCATCATTAATTCGAATACGCTGGATAGCTTCAAACATAGGTTGGTTGGATATATGAGCAATAGGGGTTGGGTGTAAATGGGACTGCCCAGTATGGGCCAATAGGCCCGCTGCAGTTTTTTCCATTCTTATGTTCTTATGTTCTTATATCCAGCATGAGTTGATATTCTACGTCCAGTCCTCTAGCATTTGAAGCAGGAGACAGGCTTGGAGTCCATGAGGGTGAGTTGGTATGGTGGGAGACAGGGATATAATCAAATTGATATAAGGAGGGGGAGGGGGTTCAGTTCCTCCCCAAAGGATAACAATGCTGTTGAGTGGCTGGCCATTTTTCATGAAGCGTCGGGTTTGAAACACTCCCTGAAGCTCATGAACCAAATTGTGGTCAACTCCCGTGGGAAAGCGAGTCACCAGATATTCAAGTAGCTTTCGGTTGTGGACGGGCTGGCCAGCCATTTTCATGTGGATGGCCAAGTATTCAACAGCGACGACAACATCGATGATATTCTTCCGGTTTCTGGCTATATAGGCGGCCTGAGACTGCGGTGATGAGGCCTTGACTTCCCCAGCATCGGCTCTGGCCATAAATGTATGTAAAAGAAAAGTTTCACGCAAAACCTAACCTAACCTAACCCAACATTTACCTTACCTAACCTAACATTTACCTAACCTTACCTAGTCTAACATTTACCTAATCTTACCTAGCCTAACCTTACATAATCTTACCTTACCTAACCTTACCTAGCCTAACCTTACCTAACCTTACCTAACCTACTAAAGCTGTAATTTTGATATTTTATGATGGTAATCGACGCCTCAAATAAAACGGAACAAATTTTACCATATACAAATTAATTTTCATTTATTCCGAGAAACAAAAATAAAAAGTTATCCTTATTCAGTAAAAACCTCACTTTTTGAGGTTTAATCTGCAGTTTTCTCTATCAAATTTATTTAATGCGACATACGGTGTACGGAGAAGAGAACCAGGGAAAACACAAACATCTTGACGAAGTTGAGTTTCTTTAATTACTAACGTTTCGGAAAATCATAGAAAAATTTAAAAATAGAATATATAGACTAATTGTAGAGTGTCCTTGACAGCAGCTGCCTCCTGTGAGACTGTTATGACAAGCAGCTGCAAGGATGTCTGGCAATATACAGTATGTGCGTGACTGAATGTATGTGTGTCATGTACACGTACCCGCATTCACATCGGGCTGTGTACACGATAGTGTGTGTGTTCATAGGTATGTGTGTTGATATGGGTGAGTGGTTGCGCATGATGGTTCCGTGAACGAGCTACAGGAGGCGGGGAGTGACCACACAAAGAGGGGTGTTATGACAGTCCGCTTCTGTCAGCCAATATTATCGCTTAATAATGATAAAACTAAATAAATTAATTTTATATATCAATTTGTTGTCTGGTTCCTTGTTCTTTTAGCTGACATCTGTTTATTTAGCTTGTCTTTTTGTACTATAAACAGTCGAGTGTTACATAAGATACACAATTATTTGCATAACATCGCACTGACAGTCAGTGTGTGTTATGACCAAGCAGTGGTGGAGACAGGTGACATATCACCTCCTGAAGCTAGATGCTACACCTTGCTCTATTAAATGCTCTGTGATCAAGAATAACTTACCGTACGTACAAATGGCTTGTCAATTACCGATATACTCGTATTAAGTATTATGTATATATAAGTATCAAATTCACGTTGTGTACATGAAAACACAAAGGGGAGAGTAAATATGCTAGATATATAGATAATTAGCATGAAAATTATCGTAATTTTTGTTTGCATTATTTATTAATATTTACTTCTTAATGATACATTATGATATATGTCAGCCCCACCACCTCCACACTCACAGAGATCAATCAGCCTAACAACTTCTAATACGCAACAGTAGAAACGCTTAATTGGTTAAAATAAGCTGAAGTACAAGAAAACATTATGATTACAACATCAAATAACACTGAGACTACTTTACCTATGCATATTCACGTAAGGAAAAGATCCTCTACCTAAACTTTGTCTCCAAACTGATATTATGTGAATGGTAAGGCAGAGTCTCAGTGTTAATTGTGGGGCTATTTTTGGACATCATTTTTGTACTTAAGATCAAATCAACCAGTGAGGTTTATTTTTATATGTTCACTTACGAGGAATACTCAATGTAGGAACCTTTGTGGGTGTGGACTGTTTGGCTTGTCACTATAATTATCTCTCATGTTGGGGTGTTCAGGCCGGGTTCCAAAACTATGAAGAATTAAATATTGTGACCCAGACGTATTCAACCCATAAGCAACTATCAAGTAAGTACTACTACATACACATGGATAATAGAGCAGATCAATAATATATACTTTCTAAACCTCCATACAATAAGAATACACTTTAAAATTATCTCTTATATGTAGAGAGAAAACTAAAATTATAAAATTACAGTTAACATTATACAGTACATACCAACTATGACTAAAACTAATGTCAAACTACAAATATGCAACAACAAACAAGAGAAACATGATAAACTATCACTAGAGCTCCTGAAGGTGTAACAGTGGTCACCTGTGAGGCCGTATCTGGAGGAGGGTGTCGCCCCAACGTCGTGAAGCAGTGTAGGGTAGTGGACGGGTCGCCGAAACCAACCCACCTCCTTCCTGCGTTGCACCAGCCCTCGCCCACTTCCGTCACCACTCCCGAAGAGGAAAAACGAGGTTCCTGGCACTAAAGCAGCTAATCGCTCGCTCACACCTGTAATAGAGAAATAAATTTTATAGTCATGAACAACTTCAGCAGCAGAAAACCCGTCAACATACAACAAACACGTACAGCTGGAAATTGGTATGAACATTTTATATCAGTCAATACCTATATGATAGCTCCAATACATACAGCAGACACAACGTCACAACAACATGATTACGAACCTTATATGTAAATACAGTAAACACTTTAATTTGTCTATAATGTGTCCTTTATATTATTTATCTGGTATTGCAGATAATTTATAAAAAATCTATAAAATAATTGTTTCACGAAGGTTTATGGAAGGTCAGTTTACAGGAAAGGTATTCATAGAAGATTATGATTCCAATTTTGTATTCCTCAAGATATTTTTTCTTGGCCTCAGACAGCCAGGCTAACTACCAAAACAGAGGACAACGAGAAGGTCACACCACAAGGCTCACGCCCGTATTATTAAACATCTTCCCTTGAAGAGGGTCGTCGTGTTTCAACCCGAGTTTTTAACTAAATGAGTCTGAGGGACACCGCAGTACAGTACTTAACTAATTCCAATAAAATTAATTTATAATATTGGAATTAGTTAATTTTACCTCCACACCACCCCGTTAAGTACTGCACTGCGGGACTCATTTAGTTAAAAACTCGGGTTGAAACACGACGACCCTCTTCAAGGAAAGATGTTTAATAATACGGGCGTCAGTTACTCCTGATTTACTATATCACTAGCCTTCATGACCTTGTGGCACTGTGGTGAGGGTCATGAGGGTGTCATTACCAGTGTAAGACGGATGGCGAGACAGAGGAGGAGAGAGAAGAGTAAGCGAGATCTCTTAATGTATATGTTATAGCTGACCCCAGCCTGGGTCTCGTACTCACAAAATAAACCTGTCAATACTTGGTAAAGTAAGGTTGTATGTAATGTTGATTGTGATTGGTGGATCTATTTTCGGTTGTATTACTCACTGTCGGGATAAATATTAAACAAACCAAAGGTAACATTTTTATAATAATAAACTAATCATCATTGTTTTGAATCGTGAGAAGTTTCCAACAGTTCGTATATTTGCTTAAATAATGAAGAAAATTTGATGCGAGTATCTTGTGGCAGCTGTGGTTGTGGAGGAGTTGCTTGGTATATTATCTTCGTAAAAACTGACTTTGTTGTTCTTAAGTGAAAATGTTTACTAATCATAAGATGACATCACATAACACTTAACAGATGACTGGTGACCAAGTCACAAGTTACATCAATATTGTTCGGTTCACAGGGTGTTGGAGAGGGTTGTTGTTTCTCATATGATGTAGTTAGGAATTTTCATTTTTCACCTGGTGAAGTTGTTAATCTTGTTTTTACATCTAGTAGGCCGGTGGGCGGTGAGGGCTGCGTCGGCCGTGACCACTGACGACGGGCCACCCACTTGTCACTATCTAACATTAATTTCCATTTCCTTTCGATTTTAAATTGTCACTTTTGTATATCAGATGATCGTCAATCTTTGCACTGTATTGTTGGTGGGAGCGTGTTGATAATTCTTGCTGGGGAGAGATGAGGAAGTGGGGCCTACAGACTGGCAGCTGAATCCATAGTCTAAACTCTAAAGCCTAAAGTAAATGACTATGGGCGCATCACCAGAACAGGGCCTAGTACAACCACAAACCATGAGGACTGAAAACGAAGTTTGAATTAATTTTAATTTTGCCACTTGCAGCGGCTAGTTTATTGTGCACCCCATACTCATCCTGTGAGTGGTAGCGCAAAAGGATTTCAGAGTATGGTTTACAAAGGGTCAGAATAACTAACCCCCGTGGTCAGGATATCATGGCACTGAATATAACACATTATTTCGAATAAATTCTTTGTTTAGTTCTATACATAAAGGGTAACTTATTCGCAACTGCGTGAGTACAGGAGTGTGAGACAACATGTCTGGCCGCACAGTTTGTTAATCACATTTGCATGAGAGGTTTTCAAGCACATTGTGTGTTTGATTCTATACATGGGAACTGATATAGCTACTAAGTGCAAAAAAATGGATACAATCTTAATATGTCGGCTATCTTGCCATTAGAGATGAAGTGTTGTGCCATTTCACACACAGTGTGCTTGAACCTGTCTCTAAAAGGCTCTATCTTCACACAGTCGAGGACGTAGTGTTCAAGTGTGTGGCCATATGTTTGGCCACACACTTTATATTTAGTCTTGTTCACATCTGCGTAAGGAATATACTGCCAGAGGTACTTATATCCTAACCTTAGTCTAGCGGTTACAACAACTTGAATCTCGTTGCTTGCTCCATATACAGGTTTCACTTCATACATCTCATCATGGTAAACAATGGATAAATTAATGCAGGTTTGCACTGGTCTGCTTGCGTCAAATTCATCATTAAGTTCCTTCCTAATTACAGTTTTAGGGGTTCTTTTTGATAGACCCAGGTTGTATTCAACAGTAGGGTTGCCATACGTCCGTATTTTCCCGGACATGTCCTCCATTTAGGTCTCGAAATCTTCATCCGGAAGGAATTTTTAAAATTCTTCAAAAGTCCGGAATTTCAGCTTCCATCATTTTCTCCACGGAAAAAAAAAACATGAAACTGTAATGACGGGAGAGAGAGAGAGGGAGGGAAGGTGGAAACCGTAGAGATCTCGTTCAGTTTTCGTCAGCTGATAAGTCACTTGTACGCCTGTACGGTGTTGTCAACTTAGCTGTCAAATATTTGATTGATAAGGGGGTAGAAGTTGATGAAGTGTTTTGACCAAGTTAGTAACCTGAAGCAGTTTGTGGAAAATTACAAGTGATGAAGAATTTAGTAATCTGCCAGCACAAAAAGTGGACCAGATACTTTGAAAAATCAAACATTGAATGTCACTCAGAATTGCTAAGAATTGCACAATTCTTCTTTGCTATATCATCTCGCAATGCAAATGTAGAAAGTTTTTTCACTGATGCAAAGTCAATGGACAAAGGAAAGGAACAAATTGAGTGTTAAACAATGAAAGGCATTCTGACTGTACAGTACAACTTCCGGGAAACATCTTGCAGTGACTTCTATACCTTTCTAAAGAGCAATCAGCCAATACTGAAAAAGATCCGATCTACAGAAAAGTTTGCATGGGCACACTAAGTCACACACACAGTGGGGGGAGAAGACAGCAGCTAAGGGAATGAAGATGTTCAGCTTTAAGCAAAGGTAAGTTTTTTTAAAGATGTTCGGGAGCGTCCTCTTTTTTGAATGTTCAGATATGGCAACCCTATTCAACAGTGTCTTTGTTAGACGCGAGTTTGGCGAGGGCATCCACTCTGTCATGTTCTTTGAGGCTTATGTGAGAGGGGATCCACAACAGTTTGGTCTCGACACCCCTTTCAACAAGATGAAGTGTGTAATAATAATAATAATAATAAACGGTTTATTGAAAAAGCGTGTGTGTGTGTGTGTGTGTGTGTGTGTGTGTGTGTGTGTGTGTGTTTATGAACTAAACGCCTAACAAAAAAAAAACGATTTTCATTAAACCTAATTAATTTTATCAGTTAGGTGTTGCCTAGAAAACAGGATTCAGGTTTAGTGATAACAGATCAAAGGTTGACTTGTAAACAACCTTCAACAAATTCGAATGTTTTCTTCGTAGCCCAAATTCAGCTGTGTAACAATTCACACTAGGTCACAAAGTACAGTACTTAATACACAGACAAATAGACATACCTAACAAGTGACATGGGTTTAAATACTACTTGGTTGGCAGCTACTGCATTCTCCATACGGCACAGTGCAGACAAGAGCACTAGGTACTTGCTCACATACAAACACATATATACAAACAGGAAGTAGGAATGCCCGGCCTTCGTGATTGTGGTGATGCTGGTAGTGGTATTGGTGGGGGTGGTGGAGGTGATGGGGAGGCAGGTGGTAGCAGCAGCAGCAGATCACACATACGCGGCGCCGCGACCATAACTGTTCACACTGCTCCCGCTACCCTCAAGCACTCCACGGGACACTTACACGCAAGTTCCTCGCCTACTGGGATTACTCTTTACCATGAGTAGCTTAGCTCTACCAGGGCACAGGCTCCACGCTGCCCGCTGGCTGCCCGTGCCTCGCCGTGACCCGTGGTCGTTGTGGGCGTGGCGACACTGGCCCTGGACATTGTACAAGAGGGGTGCTAAGGTAGGCAGGGGCGCGGGCGGCCAGGCGAGAAAGACGGCGGCGTGGGCGTATCAACCACGCCCGCCAATCAAGCCTACACGCAGGGTAAGTGCCATATCTTCACTATGTCTCTTGCATAATCACACTGTTTAACGATATCACATCTATACCATGCCCCTGAACGACAAGAACATAAACTGTGTGTGTGTGTGCGTGTGTGTGTGTGTGTGTGTAACAATACAAATTAACGGTTTATTGAAAGAGCATAGCAGCCGGAAGGCTGAAAATATAGTTACATAATTGGGAATGGGTCTCTTTATTAAGAAATAATATACAAGTAACGTATGTGATACAAATATGATATATAATAACTAGGTGGGGGCAAGGTCATACTACAGGGCATTTCAACAGTGACAGCACAAAAAGGAAAGATTGACTGGGGGTGAATACACTGGTTGATTACAAGTTATTGATATAATTTTTACAATGGTTGGGACTGGGCTGTTCTTATAGCGATCAGTATCTGCTCGTATGGGCTGGATGTGGTTATGGTGTCGAACAGAAATTCGCGGACGAGGGATCTCGGAAGGTAGTAGGAGCCGGTGTTGAGGATGGTGCAGAAGCTTTTTACCAAATTTGCAGAGGCGGTCGTGGTGATGGTCAGAGAGTAGGAAGTAGGAAGAGGAGAGAATAATCTTGTATGCCCTCTTTTGCACTTTTTCTATGAGTTTACGTTGTGTGGCATTTAGGGAGGAGGATCAGGCAGGGGAGGCAGACGTGAGCTTGGGAAGTCTGAATGTTGAGTAAACACTGAGGAGCTTGGGCGCAGGAACTCCGAGGGACTCGAGTCGGCGGAGGAGGTGGAATCAGGTATCATGACCGTGCTGATAGACTGGCCAATGAGGCATGTAAGAAAGAAAATGTTGACCGTGACCTTGGTCTGTCCAATGCTGTAATTAAAAACATTCAAGTCAGAATCATGAACTCTGATCTAGAAGAAGTGAGAAATGCAGAGAGACCTGACAGTTGTAGCATTAGTAAATATGACAAATTTTGTAACAAGAGGTACCGGTATGGCCAGCATAAGGACAGAACCAGACAATGTGATGTAGTCGTGGCCAGAATTAGGCTAGGATACAGACACATCTGGCAAGTTAGTAACGCTGTACCCATACCGGAACACTCAGCATGTAAACTTTGTGATAAACCTTTAAAGCATACACTTGAACACTATATTATTGAATGTGACACTGTCAAAGACTTCAGGCCACCTGACTTATTGTATCTTGAACTATGTAATTACTATATTGAATCAGGTGTGCTTGAGGACATTCTTGCTGTTTATCCCAAATTTGCTAGCCCACACTGATTAGTCTTCAATTAGAATATGACTCCAATGTATGTGATCCACTGACCTGTATATACTGCTGGTGAATGTGATGTATTTCCTTCTTTGTGTACGAACCTCTGTCCTGCGTGGCAGTGAACAGTGGCATTACCCACATGAATCTGACCTATATATGAATATGATGCATTCTTTGTGTACGAACCTCTGTCCTGTATGGCAGTGGAAAGTGACATTACCCACATGAATCTGACCGACGTATATGTATGTATGTGTGCGTGTGTGCATGTATATGTGCATGTACGTGTATATGTATATGTATGTATATGTGTGTGTGTGTGTTTACATATATGTATATGTACTGTCAATGAATATGATGCAACTCTTTGTATACGAACCTCTGTCCTGCATGGCAGTGAACAGTGACATTACCCATATGAATCTGACCTATATACATTTATAGTTGTTAATGAATATGATGTATTTCTTTGTGTGTGAACCTCTGTCCTGCGTGACAGTGAGAAGTGATACCACCCTCAGTGTCAAGACCTGACTGAATTACTCAGAATAGGCAAACTGTACTACAAGCTCTGCCAAAAAAAATTTTTAAACAAAAGGGATAAACTGAAGTGTGAAATAAATAAGGAAATAAAAACTGAGCGACTTTAACCTTGGCCAAATAGATTGGACTGACTTTACAGGTAACTCAGAATCAGAGGATTTTCTCGAGACGATCCAGGACTGTTTTCTAAGTCAACATATAACCGAACCCACACGGGGTAATAATATACTCGATTTAGTTCTGTCAAACAGAGAAAACCTCATTAGCAGTGTCGAGGTAGGGAGCGAACTTGCAAACAGAGATCACAAAGAAATTAGATTCCAGTTAGATTTTCAGGGCAGACATAAGGAAAATTCCACTAAAGTACTAGATTTCAGAAGGGAGAACTTTGACAGTTTAAAGAGGCAGCTGAGAGAGGGGGTGTCGCGCTTGGTGGTGAACCTGACAGATGACACCGACCTGATAACGAGATCTGAGATTGCCGAGTTCCACGACAATTTAAATAGTGAGTTACTAAATGCACAAAGGCACAACATACCATACAAAAAACTCAGATCAGACAACAATGACCCTAAATGGATAAATAATTATTTAAAGAACATCATTGGCCAAAGGAAGGCTATAGGTAGAAGTATAAATCGTGGCGAAATTCACCTCCGGGACTATTATAGGGTATTGGCGAGTAGGGCTAAAACCGAGATAAGGAAAGCAAAGAGGAATAATGAGATAAGGATAGCAAGGGAGGCGAAGACAAACCCCAAAGGATTCTACCAAATGTATCAAACTAAAACACGAGAAAAGATTGGACCAATACGGTCAGACACCGGCGAGCTCACTGATAACGACAGAGAAATGAGCAATAATTTGAATAAATATTTTTCAACAGTTTTCAACACCGAAAATTTAAACATGATACCAGAGGCACCGACTCTATTCAGAGATAGTGAAGAAAACAAATTAAGCGAGATAGTAGTGACTAGTAACGATGTTAGTAAGCAAATAGACAAACAATTATGATGTGGTATATCTCGACTTTAGCAAAGCCTTCGACAGAGTCCCCCACCTAAAGAAAATTAGAAGCTCATGGCATCAAAGGTAACATCCTTAAATGGATTAGGGCGTGGTTACAGGAGCAGAAATGCCAGACTGAGGGTAGGACAATACGCAGGAGGGACCTTACCACTCATGAGCAGAGTCCCTCAGGGGAGCGTCCTCTCCCTCACCCTATATATTATCTACACAAGTGACACCACGCCTCCCACTAAAATAGGTAATGAAGATATCATGTATGCAGATGACATCACTCAAATAACAACACATCAAGGAAAATCCCGAGCTTTACAGGTCGACAACACCAGGCGGGAATTAGAAAGGGTAAATAATTACCAAAAGCAATGGAAAATCCAAAACAGTCTCCCAAAATTCACAGTGATACCCTTATGCAGAAGGAAAACCCATCCTTTAATAACCAATAATGCCCAGATAGAATACAAAAGCAGAGGCACCCTCCTGGGCCTGCATATATCCACGACAGGTTACTCCCAGCATGTCCACACCAGGAAGGAAAAGGCAAGAAGAGAGATGAGAAAACTATACCGCTTTAAAGCGCTTCCTGAGAAAATAAAACTCCGCCTGGTGACATCATTTATCACACCGATATTAACTTACTCAGCAGTACCTCTTCATACTATGAGCACCACTCAAATATTAAAATTACAGGTGGTCCAAAATGAAGCCCTAAGATTCGTCACAGGTTAAAGATACCCCTTCACCAGAACCACAGCTGAGATACATAGAAACCTGAGAATAAAACCCATCAACCAGCAGCTGCACACCCTGGCCAGCAGAGTCTGACAAAAGATAGATCGATCAGAGCAAGAGCTCCTTCAAAGACTCCCACCAGATAATGACAACAACCATACATGGTCCCCAAAAGTTACCAAATCTCAAAAGGTCCATTACCACCCCCGATCTACACGGCCAGGCAATAGACAACCTCCCTAGTCCAGCATCCGCCAGTAGGGTCGGCGGAATATGAAATAAGGCCCTTAAAACGCCCATATATGGGACAGGGTAGGATGTCTAGTGCCTGTACCGACAGACAATAACTAACCCGACACAACCCAAACACACTATTAGCTTAGCGAGGCGGTCAGCCCGCCTTCTCTTACCTTCTAAATTTCTTCAATTTCCGAACTATAACTTCCTTCCCCCACCCCTATTCTTCTTTCACCCCTCCTTTCACTAAAAAACAAAAAAAAAGGAATCATGGCGGGAGGGAGAGGGGTAGTTCCTGAGAGCACACCTGATGACGGCATATATATATATATATATATATATATATATATATATATATATATATATATATATATATATATATATATATATATATATATATATATATATAACAAAAAAGTATGTCTGTGTGTGTGTGTTTGTTTGTGTGTATGAGTGTCCACACGAGAATCTCGGAAACTACTTTACCGATCTATAGTGATGACGGATGGTGTTATATGTAGTGATGATGATGGATGGTGTTATATGTAGTGATGATGGATGATGTTATATGTAGTGATGATGGATGGTGTTATATGTAGTGATGATGGATGATGTTATTGTATATGTAGTGATGATGGATGTTGTTATATGTAGTAATGATGGATGATGTTATATGTAGTGATGATGGGTGGTGTTATATGTAGTGATGATGGATGATGTTATATGTTGTGATGGTTGGTGTTATATGTAGTGATGATTAGACAATAAAATAATAACAGTTTAATGCTAAAAAAATCTTTACATACTTGCTGCTAATGGCAAAACCAAAAGTGTGGTCTACCCTAATGCACTACAGTGAGACAATGTGGAGCGTCCCGGAGGGTGGCATCCTACCGTGGCATTACAATGGTCATTGCTGGAGACTTTCGCCAGACCCTACCTGTCATGAACTGAATGCGTGCCTCAAGGCATCATACCTTTGGAGAAGTGTTCAGACACTCACCCTACCCACAAACATGAGAATACATCTACAAGGAGATCAGGATGCTGGACGGTTTGCAAACCTTCTACTGTAGATTGGGAATGGAACTTCCCTGTTGATTCAGAAGGACAAATAATCATTCCTCAAGGATGTGGAAATGTTGTAAAGTCCTCAACTGAGCTCACTAACATGGTCTACCCAAACATTATCCATCATTACAAGGATCACAAGTGGCTGCGTGAACGCGCAATTCTGGCACCAAAGAATGAAACAGTGGCTGAAATCAACATAACTCTACTCAGACAGCTTCCAGGCAGTGAGACCTCATTCAAGTCTGTTGATACAGTAATCGACCAGGATCAAGCAGTCCAGTACCCTGCAGAATTCCTTAATTCTTTGAAGCCCACTGGAATGCCTCCTCACTGTAGTGGATGCAATCCTAGACAAGGTTCTTGAAACTCCAGAGCACGAGCAGTAGGTATATTCAATAAGTGTACAAGACTTGGCGTGATAGCCGACCGATACAGGAGCGGGCACAAGGGACCCCGGACCGTAGGTAGGCCGAGGCTGATCTGAGGGATGTTGTCTAGCTGGGCAAGGAGAGTTGCTAGACATCACTAGGACAATAACTGAGGTCCTCTAGTTACTCGACTAGCGCGGTACAGACATAGTATATCGGGGCCTAGTGAGTGAACATAGGCATTAGACATAAGCATAGATATCAGACATGGTATAATGATATGTAGTAATACAGACATGTGAATAAATGGTACAATGAATGGTAACAGAGTCTTGGCGTCAGGCGTGTTCACATATCTATACACTCACCACATCACTCTCAAGATTGGAACTCCTATAATGCTCGTAAGAAATTTTGAAACACCAATCCTCTGCAATGGCACAAGACTGGTGGTGAAGAACATGATGCCACATGTACTGGAAGCTACAATACTGACAGGAAAAGCTAAAGGAGAGGACGTGTTTATACCAAGGATACCTCTTATCACCACTGACCTGCCATTTGAGTTCAAGCGACTTCAGTTCCCAGTTAAAGTGAGCTTTGCCATGTCCATCTACAAAAGCCAGGGACAAAGTCTAAAGATGATTGGCCTAAACCTGGTGTTTCCTTGCTTCTCTCATGGACAGTTCTATGTTGGATGCTCCAGAGTGGGAACTGGCAAAAATCTGTACGCACTTGGTCCTAATGGCAAAACCAAAAATGTGGTCTACCCTAATGCACTACAGTGAGACAATGTGGAGCCTCCCGGAGGGTGGCGTCCTACTCTACCGATCTGTAGTGATGATGGATGGTATTATATGTAGTGATGATGGATGGTGTTTTATGTTGTGATGATGGATGGTGTTATATGTAGTGATGATGGATGATGTTATATGTAGTGATGATGGATGCTGTTATATGTAGTGAGGATGGGTGCTGTTGTATGTAGTGATAATGGATGGTGTTATATGTAGTAATGATGGATGATGTTATATGTAGTGATGATGGGTGGTGTTATATGTAGTGGTGATGATGGATGATGTTATATATAGAATATGAAAAGTATCCCTTTGTTGTCATTGGCAACATGGATAAGAAATGTGAATACTGCGGTGCAAAGAAGTACAAAGGAGAATCTGCTGGACTGTGCTGCTCTCATGGGAAAGTACGACAGCCAAATTTGGAAAAACCACCACAACCATTGAAGACTCTCATGCTAGGAACAACACCAGAGTCAAAACACTTCTTGGAAAATATACGTAAGTACAATTCATGCTTCCAGATGACATCCTTTGGAGCTACCAGAGTAGTTCGTGAGCACGGATACAGACCCACATTCAAAGTCCAGGGTCAAGTCTATCACAAAGCAGGATCCCTCTTACCACCGGAAGATGAGCAGGCAAAGTTCCTCGAAATCTACTTCATGGGAGATCATGAAAAGCAGACTACTATCAGGTGTGGCAACATTCAAGGTGTCAGACATGACATTGTCCTATCTATCCAAGAAATGCTGCATGAGCACAACACGTATGTATAGTTATTTAAAAATGCCCTGGAAAACATGCCTTCTGACGAGTACAAAGTCAGGATCAAAGCAGACACCTTAATGCACTAC
>NW_024736650.1:4613580-4656080 GCF_018991925.1 Homarus americanus
TAAAAACAAATTAAGGAGATAGTAGTGACTAGTAAACAGATAAAAAAGCAAATAGACAAACCAAAGCCTAATGTCACCTGGTCCCGACGAGATATTGCCAGAGTATTAAAGGAATGTAAGGAAGAGCTTATTACCCTTAGCAAATTGCTAACATGTCCTTAAAAACAGTAGTACCAGAATCCTTAGAGACAGCTAACTGATAATAACCGATTTTCAAGAAGGGGATAGATCACTAACCTCTCTAACTACCTCCAATCAGTCTAACATCAACAGTAGGCAAAATACATTAACAATCATTCCAAATTCTATTCGAAATCACCCGGAGAAGTACAGATTGATCAATGACTCCCAGTATTTCACAAGCTGACGTTCTGCCCAAACCAATCAATTAACATTCTTTTCATCAGTTTCGAATAGGTGGACGAGAGGCACAATTAGGCATATCCACCTTTAGCAAAGCCGACAGAGTCCCCACGCAAGACTAATTAGAAAGGTAGAAGCCATGGCATCAAAGTTGCAACATCCTTAAATGGATTAGGGCGTGGTTACAGGGCAGGAAACAGAAAGAGCATTAACGCACTAAGTCCCATTGAGCAACGCCAAGCTGAGTTCCCACGGCTCAGTACTTGGACCATTATTATTTATTATATACATAAACGACATAGATATCGGCAGAGACACAACATACAAATTTACTGACACACTAAAATAGGACGACATCAAACGGACTAACTAGGCAAAACAACAGAAAGATCTAAACAAACTTTAAAGCCCAGTCTGAAAACAGATGAAATTCAACGTTGACAAAATGTAAAGTACTCAGTATAAGAGATAAACAGGAAACCAGATACCAGCATGAACAACGATGCCATAGAGAAATCCGACAAGAGAGAGAGATTTAGGAGTAATGATAAGAGGAACTTAAGCCAAGCAAAACAATGTGTTTTGCTCATAACAAGCATAAAGTACTTCGGTTCATACAAAGGAGTGTTAGTTACAAGACTACCCAAAACTGTATCTGCTCAGAGACCACACCTGATTACAGTTAAGTTCAGTTCACTATAACACAGAATGGATATAGAATCCTTGGAAAGAAATCAGAGGAGAATGACAAGACTAATCCCGGGCATTAGGAACCTTGAGTATAGAGACAGGTTAAAGCACTTAACCTGCACCCTTGAGAGACGTAGAGCGAGGCGACCTGAAGAGGTGTATAATGAAGGCAGGCTAACACAAAGGACATACAAAGTACTCAAATTATCCAACCAGGAGCTAATCAAAACAATGGTTTTAAATTACACAAATTTAGATTTAGCCGAAATAGGTAAACACTGGTTTAAAACAGAGGGATAAATGGAACAAGTTAACAACATCATAAAACCTAACACGCTGAATAGCTCAAACATAGGCGATGACATGAGCAATAGGTTAAACGGACTGCCCGGTATTCTTGGCACCTACTGACTTTTGTGAGTCTTCCAAAGGGGACATTACAAAGGTACTCAAACTATCCAACCAGGAGCGAACTCGTAACAATGGTTTTAAATTAGACAAATTTAGATTTAGGTGGGAAATAGGTAAACACTGGTTTGGAAACAGAGTAGTGGATGAATGGAACAAGTTACCAAATATCATCATTAACTCGAATACGCTGAATAGCTTCAAACATAGGTTGGATGCTCATATGAGCAATAGGGGTTGGGTGTAAACGGGACTGCCCAGTATGGGCCAATAGGCCCACTGCAGTTTCCTCCATTCTTATGTTCTTATGTTCTAGTTTCTCCCTGCCCGGAAATCGAACCCGAGTTCACTCAAGGTGAGCAAGCTGCCCGTTACACCACGCTTGTATACATACAGGGGTCCAAGGTTCGATTCCTGACTAGTGAGGTATATTTTGTTTGTAATTGCAAGTTCGTGTGTATAAGGACTGTGTTACCTAGGTGGACTCAGTAAAATGCTACTTCGACCACATAATTGGCACGGGCAATCCCCGACAGAGGTTCATGTTGCTTAAAAATAAGACGAATGAACAGGCATTGTGTGAATATAACAAGCCTAAGATTGTTTTACTTGTCCTTGTATGTGGTCAAAGGTTCGATTCCTCACTAGTTAGTATTGTTTGTACATACATATATACAGAGTTACACTCTGGTAAAGAGGAATGCGCAGTATCGATCGCCAGTGACACAGCCAGCTGTGCATGACGCACCAAATTCTCCAATTACTCCATCTATTATTCACACAGTCTTAACAACGTGTTTCGCTACACATTACTTAACCTAGACTGCGAAAAACTTTAATAATAAAATTCCTCAAGGCTGTAATAAACAATGAATTTCATAAATATGAAGCAGCAGCGTCACCTTCATGTCATTCGACGTCACTAAACCCTGGTAGCCCGTGATGCAAACTTGACTTCCCTTCTTCCCCCCCTCCCCCCTCCCTCTTTCCTGTTTTCACCAACAAAGGGAAATGGTTATAGTGTAAATAATGATAAAAGATGATGTCGTCAACTTGTATTCTCCATTTTAAGTTCTTGGTCACTCACTGCGAGTGATAAACATCTTCGACATAATAAATACATTTACTTTTCTTGGCTAAGTCCCGGATAATAACAAGAGCCTACAGGCAGTGATGGTGTCCATGTTTTATATGTTACTTCAACCGAGGATCAGTCTAGTGAACTGTACCTCCTGAAGATGTGAATACAGTGATCAAGAACGGGGTTTGAAAACGGTAGAGAGAGAGAGAGATGGAATATTTATAGTGGTAGGAATGTAAAGTGAGGAAGTTTGGTAGCTTGGCCGGTTAGTTATTTACACATATATTAGGTATATTACGTTCTTAAGGGACAGTTTGTAAACACCGCTTTCAATACTGCTATTTATTATTCACTCAATGACACAGGCACATTAATAGAACATTATATCGAAGTTACTAGCACATACATGGCATGGACTCATTACTCGAACATTATATTTACGTTACTAGACACTGTCTCTCGGACACAAACATGAAATGAATACACTTCCAACGTAAGTAACTCACCCTATGGATAGCTCTGACAAAGACTCACGTGTGACCTGTGGGAGGCCCAGCAGGTGCTGCTGGCCTATGTCTCCTATGGAAGACCCTGCTAGCTGGAGACGCGGTGCTGGGGAGGGAAGTCTCCCTCCCCACCTCGACTAGTCACGAGCGTGACTCCGTCTTCAGTAGATAGTGTTGTGAAAGTTGTCTGAATATGAATTGGGAATGAATAACGCAACTAGAAAAGCGCGTGGACGGGACTGCAGGGCCTTTATATGGGGGAGAACCATCCGGCAAATGACCTCTGCCAATTAACACTAAACTGGTTAGATCTGGACAACTGTGTTTGCCCAGGTGCGTGATCATGCCCCAGTGTGTCTTGGCTAGGTGTGGTTTCAGGTCACCCTGCTAACTCAAGCAATTAGTGGACGAGGTCAGGTCCCTTGGGTCCTGACCCAGGGTGTGTCAACTTGGTAAGTGGGGGTACCATGTGGGCCCATACTTAATGTTGTAATTCTCTGGGCTGTAAGCTGTGGTCTGGTAAACAATCATATATATATATATATATATATATATATATATATATATATATATATATATATATATATATATATATATATATATATATATATATATATATATATATATTTATATATATCATAGATCCACAATGAAAAGGTGGATGTCATGGGTTGCGTTAGGCTTACCCACGCAACCAACTCCAAAGTTTGTTTTACCAGAGATAAGACGCCTGGCGAGGCATAACTGGGACATGTATTTTTCAATTAGTGTATGTTAGCCAGCCTTTAGGGGGGTGGGCAGTGAAACAGTGTTGTACTGTTCATCGCTTCACACCCAAAAACCTCATTTTGAGTAGTATCCCCTGAGCCATGGGTTAGTTAAGACGTCGTCTCCATCCTCTCCCTCCTGAAAGGGGGCAGGACACCACACCACACAGAGTTCTCCACCGCCACTCCGTCCTGTGAACCGTCGTCGACACGAGACTAAGTGTGTTAACCTAGGTTGTTATCCCCGTGGAAATATCACGTGTGGATGCCTGGTTGCGACAAAAGCAATCCAGGCTGGTCTATTGCACCTAAATGGTTAATTCAAGTCACGCTTACCAGTTCTCCTTGCCGCGACAACCGTCTACCGTGACTGTCAGTGACGCGAGACTATGTGTGGTAAACCAAGAGTACCTTTTGTTGTTATGGCCGTGGAAGGTCGACACGAGACTAAGCGTGTTAACCTAGGTTGTTATCCCCGTGGAAATATCACTTGTGGAAGCCTGGTTGCGACAAAAGCAATCCAGGCTGGTCTATTGCACCTAGATTGTTAATTCAAGTCACGCTTACAGAGTTCTCCTGCACGACACCATGTGTGGTAACCCAAGAGTATTTTTTGTTGCTGTGGCCCGTGGAAAGAAGTTCTTGTGCGGAAGCCTGGTTGCAACAAAAGCAATCCAGGCTGGCAGTAAATGTATCACTTGAAGAATTAAGGCTCTGTTAAGTTATATCCATAGTAGAGTAATCACATGTGTCCCCAAGTTAAAATTCTCTTTTAGAAGATTAATTTTATTACAGCGTGAACGTGAGTAAATCATATATCCATGCAAATTGTAAATCATTGTATGGAAGCTTGACAAATAAATGTAAGTGCAATTATCTGCCCGTATCTGTGATCCTATCTTATTATTACTAAAGGTAATGACTGATTGGTTATGACAAAGTATAACCAGTAACTTAGATAGATGTTGAAAATTAAATGAATTCATTAAATCATCATTTATCAAGTATAAATCATGGAATGTCGAGTGGTGGAGTGAACTTCTACGTAGATACGCCATAATCTCCTGAAGTAATCAGTGTGAAGGTATCAAACTCTACGGTAAGAAATAAGAAATACGACATATTATTGTCTTTATATAATATAATCCACTCATACTACCACCGATTCACCCCAAAACCATGACAGTGGATAAGATAAATCTTGATAAAATCACACGGGAAATGGGGAAACAATGGAGCCTCAGGGCCTGATGGAATCCCAGCCGAGATGTATAAAGCAGGAGGACCTTTGTTTACCAGCCATCTCCACTCTCTCCTGGAGAATATGTTGGAAAAGGAGGAAATCCTCCAAGCTCTTAAAGACGCCTCCATCGTCAATATTTATAAGAACAAGGGAGACCGGTCAGACTGTGGCAACTACCACGGAATCTCACTGCTATCACCCAAGTCCTCCTGATCAAAGTTCTTCCTAAGGCGGACAACTTCCTCCCAAAATCTCAGTGTGACTTTAGACCATCACGTGGCACCACTGACATGATCTTTGCTGCCTGCCTGATACAGGAAAAGTGCACAGAATAGCGTCATGACCTGTACATGGCCTTCATCAACCTAACCAAGGCTGCCCACCAAAATTCATCGCCATTGTGAGGCAACTCCACGATGGCATGAACGGTAGTGTCCTGCAAAATGGCACCCAGGCTGAGTTCTTCCTCATCCAAACGGGGGTAAAACAAGGATGTGTACTGACATCAACTCTCTTTTCCATTTTCTTGGCTGCCTTCCTTACTTATGCCAGTGCCAATTTAGACGGCGGGGTGGATATCGAGTACTGGATGAAGGGGGGGGGGTCTTTTCAACATAAGATGACTCCAGTTAGCATCAGAGGTGTCTACAGCTTCCATTACTGAACTTCAGTACGCATATGACCCCACCCTTGTCGCTCACACTGAACGCGACCTACAGGAGATCCTGAACCCCTACACAGATGCGTATGCATACTTCAGCCTTGAAGTGAATGTACTCAAGACTCAGATTGTCTTCCAGCCTGCCCTTGGTTCAGCCACATCTCCATCATCCAACCAGGTTAACGGTGTATTAGCCCGTCTAACAGACAGTAGTACTTATATAAATGTGGGTTATATACTTTCGGTTTATATAACTACATCACCCACAGTAATTTTTATGAGCAGTGAGCTATCATGCATTGATCATGTAATAGGATGTTTCCACTGCATTGTCACCTCTAGACGACAGTCAGCAATTAAGTATCCGTCTTCTTGCCAGTCTCCACTCATCTCTCACACCTGATGGACGTACAGACACAAATCTATTATTGATAAGCTCCGTCCATTATTAACGATCACAGCTTATAGTGTTACTTATGGTGATATCCTAGTTAATTGTGCATACAACTATTTTTATAAATATATGGAGAAAAGACCATTTGGGTTTGCAAGCTTAACCCATAAACATTTGTAAATATTACTGTGAAGTTACCTCTCATCGGTGAGTCTTAGGTAACCGGAAGCAGTTTCAACGGTACTACCCTCTCTACTGTTAACCACCTTCAGCATTAGAGCCGTCACCTGTCCACCACCGCAGATATTGATGAAGCGATTCAACATCGGATAAGATATGCATCTAAAGTCTTTGTCAGACTCTGTACCCGTGTCTTCAGATGTAGGGAGCTGATATCATCTACAAAGTTGCACGTATATCGAGCAGTGGTACTCCCCACCCTGCTGTATGGCAGCGAGGCATGGGTCACATATACAGTAGGAGGCACCTCAAGGCACTTGAAGACTTTCACCAACGTAGTCTACGTTCCATCCTCCGAGTTCGCTGGGAAGACAAGAGAACAAATGGCAGTATTCTCTATACTGCCAGACTGGGGTCACTAATCCTAAGGGGGAATACTTAAATCTAATCTTAATTTCTAAGGGTCGCTGCCACCAGACCCCCTCTGGACAGTATGTCACTCATTAGGTAGCGTGCAGAGTGGACTAGGCATTGGGTTAGGTTTTCCATTGACCAGATCGATAAGGGGAAAGAAGGGTGAAACCATAACATGTCTTAATTAATTTATTCCTTATAAAGCATACTGGTAAAAAACATCACATGAATTGGTCTTCCTCGGAAGAACAACGAAAATGTTGGTTACCCAGATGGGCACCAGACGTCTTACATTAATGGCGTGTCATCCACATACTTATTGCATAACAATCTGTGACCACCTTACCTCGGTCATTCCTTTTTACACTATCCCTTAACACATCAGACTGCTCCACCTGTATGGAATATAGCACCGTCGGTTATCATACATAGTAGTACCATCTCAACACACATGTTACACTCCACCCCTGCAGGTATGGGACTCCTTGTAACTTTTAGGTATACACAACAGGCACCTCGTTCGCACACCGCCCTCGGTGGGTAAAGACGAGGGCTTCACCAAGAGACATACCAGTACTATTTCTACGCCTGGTATTATAGGTCGCTCCAAGTGACGACCGCAGAGTTTCTCACGGTCTCCTTATTTGTTACTACTCATTTGGAGTGGTGTGCTGGAAATCCACAGGTTCACAGTGGATTGGCATAGCTGGGAGTAGTCACCACCTGTTGGGACGCTCATAGGGATAGTGGCTGCCGGGCAGCAAGGCACTCCGACAGCATGGAACCTGAGGTGACGGTAGAACGGAGGGTACTGAGAAATAATGCCTGACGGGCGGTTATCACACCCCCCTAACACATTACTATTACACTTATATATCAGGCAAAGCTTTAAACTGTAATAACTTCTATATAAGCCTTAATTATAGGGCGGGATATAGCCCGATAGGACACTGACCTGACTGTGACGGTAGAACGGAGGTTACTGAGGGCAGTGCCCCGCCGCTCACCACCGCGTAGGCCTACAGTTTCCAATCTTTAATTTTTACTTTTATTTCTTACGGTTCTCACCTGAACACTTTTCGGTATATTGTCACTCATGCAGTATAAACACACATTTTAATCCTAAATTACACACTAAGGTAAGGTCTTGGTTTGCTAGTTCGTGGGTAAATTCATGGGGTTATAATATCAACGCGGCACACCCGAGGCGGGTACATGACGCGCCTTAAAACAAAGGCTGAATGTTCATGGCGTGGGTGTATCAACTTCACTTAAAACTGTAATGAGGGATCCTCCTCTCACACATTGCACTATTTGAACACAGAGATAAGACTCTATGATCATTGTACCTGTCGTGGGTATATGTCACGTGAGGCTACGAGGTGTATTAAGTTCATACCGACGCATACAAGATTATTTCCTTTCAAGTATAGTTTCTGGGTCACTTCCAACACCTCACATAGTTCTGATACATTTATCCTTTTTCCAGATCATTGTTCTCATGTATTTTCAAATGATATCTGTGGAAGTTATGTTCGCTACACGTTCACAGACGTAAATAGTATGACCTTCAAACCCTGATCCACACTTAGTCCTACAGTACACTAGTCCGGCTCAACTGGACTTTAACATTCATCTTATGGATACCTGAGTTCTCCTCAATGCTATGAATACATACAATTAATATGATATAACTGTACCTGGGTACAATACAACACATGGTCTAGTAACATTGAGTAGGTGAGTTATCCTTTAACAGTGTTTCCCGTTTTCTGAGATTCTACAAGCGCGGTGGATTTGAATGTTATATAGCGTAATATGAATTAAATGGGGTTTTTAGGAATGACAATGATGTGCGCAGTACGTCTCAATGACAGCAACTATAGGAGCAATGAGGCTACCATTATCCATGAACAACTACGTTGGACTGGCCAGTGGCCATGTTACCCACATCACATGTACGATAGTAGACTGCCAAACCAGTTACTTTACAGTCACTTCACGAATAGTAAACATACCGCTGGCGGGCCATTGAAAAGTTTTAAGGAGAGTTTAAAAACAAACCTGAAAAAGTGCCAAATCGACCCTCTTACCTGGAAGGCGATTACTTCACACCGCAACGCTTGGAGGAGCACCACACGAGAAGGTGTCAATATTTTCGAGTTTGCCCGACTGCATACCGAGGCAGACAAGCACCACCCGCGCTAGATGTAGCCCTTCACACGTGCAACATCTGTGGACGACCCTGCTGGTCCCGTATCGTCCTCTGTAGTCACCTCAGAGCTCACCAACGAAGGTGACATCCTTCATAACTCATATAATTGTATCATAGCTGGATGATCACCATACTCGATTCAGAGTGACAGCAAAGTAGTAGTAGTAGTAGTAGTAGTAGTAGTAGTAGTAGTAGTAGTAGTAGTAGTAGTAGTAGTAGTAGTGTGTGTGCGTGTGTGTGTGTGTGTGTGTGTGTGTGTTGTTACACATAACACCCACTTCTAGAACTCACAGAGGATGTACAGGCAGCCCATAGGCCCATTAGATCAGAGGAGACTGAAATAACAGCTTCAGTTAACTTAGAGATTCAGTGTTAGACACGGACCCTTACCTTATTTCTGGTTAACAATCTCCTGACAGCTGACAGGTGTTTATTTTAATATCACTGTTCCCTCAAAACTGATTTAATCAAAACACAGCTCTAAAAAATACAACAAAAATATATATAACAACAAAATAAAGTAAACATGTGATCTCCTTCCATGTACATACAAAAATGCCACAAATCAATTCACTTAAAATAATGTTATCTCCACCACATATAATGCTCTCTCACTGTTAAAGTACTATTTCGGCCACAATGAACATAATGCGCATTTTGTTAACACCAAAATTATCCAGGATTGCCCAGATAACAACAGATAAATGTACACCACACAAGCTTGAACCTCCTATCACCTCAACACCTAGCCAGAGAGAGAAAATAAATCAAAATGCTCCAATATTTTTCTTGTTTCATCAACATATAATATCTAATTATTTTTATACTTCACAACCACTTCTTATAGTCTCTCATAACTGTACAAAAAATATAGATACATTCTGTAAAATTTACATAATGAAACAAATACTAATATACAATAATCAAGACATTTTTACGAGTCTTTACTATACGCTTGGAATTTCGATTCAAAGGAGAACGGGACACAATAGAAACCAATTACAATGGGTAACTGAAACAAATATTGAGGGAAAGAGGAGCTGACCGTAACAGTGTGTAGATAGATACATGTAAAGAAAACCCTTCAGCCACAATACACCGCCCCACAGTGCCTTCACCTGACGTTGTATAGGCTTCCATAGAAGTCAAAGGTGTGTATTCATACCAGTGTGTTGTGAAAACTAGAAAAATCCCGGGATGATCACAAAAAAAAAACACAAGTTACCATAAAAAACATTCATACCAAGTTTGGTTAAATCTGGCCACGTGATTCTGAGGCACAGTAAAACACACATGACTCATGGAGAACGCATATTACTCTTTATCCACGAAGGTAGTAGGTAGCAGGCAGCTACCAAACAGGGAGGTACTACCGCCTGGGAAGATATTGGAAGCATAATGTGTTGTCTAATGGTAGACCCTGCTGCCATATGGCATCACGAATATTGTGACCAAGTCCCAGGTTGCTGATCTGTCTTTCTGCCTCATTTACACACAATCGCAGGGTCTCAATTGTTTCTCTTACTATTGACAACACAACATACTATACATATAGCATTTTTCACTATTGATAATTGTTTTTCTTTTCTTTATTATCATTATTACAGTGTTGTTATTATTATTATTATTTTATTTTAATTTTTATTATAAATTTTATTTACTATTATTGTTAAATTTTCGCCCCCCAGGCCCCGATGTGGGTCAGTGACCTGTGCCCGAGTGGGCTAATCCCCATAAAAAAATGGAAAAAAAAATCAGGAGCATATTCAGTTGTGCTTCACTGACACACACACGGATACAAGGTTCATAAGCTGCTGCATATCACTTGGCTGCTTCTATGTTTATCCAACCGGAAGTGACGTGCAGCGCAGGGGGGGAGGGGAGGAATGTGTAAACAAAGACAGAACCCAGAACCACAAATGACTGAAACACATAACAAAGGAGAGACAGAGGAAAAACAGACAATCCAAGGGGAAAAATTACATTCCACGTCACACACTGTTAAACTACTGTACCTATACCACAAAGTCCGATTTCTTGTATGGTTATTTATCATTGCAACCACAGCGATAGCCAGAACCACTACGGCAGCGTTAAGGTAATAAGCACAGTGGCAAAACCTCAGTGTAAGCCGGACGTTATTTCTGGGTGTATGGCGGTGGTCGCTTGCTACCTATCTAGCGTCGCTTATAGAGTCCCTCACCGCTTGCCGCCCCACTATTCTCGGGGACTCAGGTGGGGCTAAGCAGGTGCCTCATATCCCGGCAACGGCGGCGGAGGTGTCGATGGTGGCGAAGTTTGGGAAAAACGAATTTACGTGGAACTTTTTATTCTTCCCGCTCCCACCACCCACTCTTTATTGCCATTCCTACACAGAGCTTTGTTACTGCCCTTGATACACAGCCTTGGACAACAAGTCAATTTTATTTACCTGTGTTCCTTAACAAGCAAAAGTTTACTATTGGTAGGATAGTAATTACTCATACTAACAACGCCCTTAACATCACAGGTTTACATGTACAGTATACTGTACTTAGTAGGGCTGTGTTGTGTCACTGTACATCAGTGTTAGTTAGGAGGAAGGAAGTCAGAAGGGAGATAATGCCAGGCGATCTTCTCTTCCCCCCTCTCTCTCATTACGCCTCCCTTACACATTGTTTCAGTCCTGACAATGAGCGATGGAAATATACAAATAAACTAGAACTTCCAGTAGATTTCCTTCCCACTAAGTGTAACGGAGACACTTGATGCTCCGTTACAGACACACCCCGTCACACAGCTCACCAGTGTCCCCGGCACTTCGTGTTGTGTATGACTCCTGCATTTCCGAGAAAACGCAAGAATTTTACTTGTTCACAGGTTTCGGAGTCTGTATGTATTCATTCAAAACTATACAGGACTGAATCCCCGTATGTGAACCTCGACACCACAATCACCGCCCATAGCGTGAGACACCAGCTGGATTTAGTGAGAGGCGCGCCAGAGTTTACAATGAACACGTATCTACTTCCCGCTAGCCCCACTTGGAGTGCACAACCTACATGTCAGATGGTACCCTGGCACCTTCTCCGAAACCCCACTGGCATATCCTGTCTGATGAAACCCTGAAACCTTCCCTGGTACCCCACTGATACAGGCTGCCCATCATAATAACCTGGTACCCCACCGATACAGCCTGCCCCTCATAATATCCTGGTACCCCACTGATACAGCCTGCCTCTCATCATATACTGGCACCCCATAGATACAGCCTTGCCCTCATAATATCCTGGTACCCCACTGATACACCCTGCCCCTCACAATATCCTGGTACCCCAAAGGCACAACTTGCCTGATAGCACCCTGGCACCCAGCTCAGGAAAACTTGGCAGCGGGTAGCTAACAAATAGTGAACACGTGCCAAGAGGAGGTGGGCGAGAGGACACAAATGTAGATGCGGCAGTTGGCTTTTAGACTGTAGAGGTGAAGGTTGGTGGTGACACAGTGCTCTACTATAGCACAAGAGGTGCTACTGGTGACAAGAAGTGTGTATAGGAGTCCCCAGTGTTCCTTGGGGGTTGAAGTGACGAACTTTGTTCACATAATGACGCCGCTCACATAAAACTTATCTCGGGGAACATTAACGATCCATCACGAAATATTTAGAGCAAACTAATAACCATAAACAAATGAATGTTAGCTAAAGAAAGAGTAGTTCATATCATGTTTAGCACTTCCACACGATACTGACATTCCTGTACCAACTTTAGCGGTGAATATGGAGGACTAACTAATTATAGGTTATATTACTTAGGAAAATTGGTGATGGTAGGTTAAAGATTCCTCCCACATAATGAGGTACAATAGACGATAAACTTCGTGATTTTGTGACTTTGAGTGTGTGTGTGTGTGGAAATATGGGGATTATAGAAAAAAGTTATAGATGGTGACGGATGATATTAATTGAAGACTAAAATAAGTAAAAGGGTAATATCAGAAAAGAGTGATAGATTATACCGAGTCAAATGAAGTACTATAATTACTAACACCGAATCAAATGAAGTACTATAATTACTAACACCGAGTCAAATGAAGAACTATAATTACTAACACCGAGTCAAACGAAATACTATAATTACTAACACCGAGTCAAATGAAGTACTATAATTACTAACACCGAGTCAAATGAAGAACTATAATTACTAACACCGAGTCAAATGAAGAACTATAATTACTAACACCGAGTCAAATGAAGTACAATAATTACTAACACCGAGTCAAATGAAGACCTATAATTACTAACAAATTCTAGAACATTAGAGTATTAATTGTTATTTAAGTATTGACTCTACCACATCTTTCACATAACTCAAATAAAAGTTACAGGTATAATTATGTAATTCGTAAGGCTATTGAAAACACCTGTGATGCTGATTAATGTTCAATGACGACTTCTTAATAGTAGTGTACGAATGGGGTGGGTGGGGGGGTAGATAGATAGATAGATAGATAGATAGATAGATAGATAGATAGATAGATAGACAGATAGATAGACAGATAGATAGATAGATAGATAGATAGATAGACACGGCTGGTGTTACAATTACCGCTCACACCAACAATACCCACGGCTGGTGTTACAATTACCGCTCACACCAACAATACCCACGGCTGGTGTTACAGCTATCGCTAACACCAACAATACCCACGGCTGGTGTTACAGCTATCGCTAACACCAACAATACCCACGGCTGGTGTTACAGCTATCGCTAACACCAACAATACCCACGGCTGGTGTTACAATTACCGCTCACACCAACAATACCCACGGCTGGTGTTACAGCTATCCTCAACACCAACAATACCCGGCGGTGTTACTTCGCTAACACCAATACCCACGGCTGGTGTTACAGCTTATCCGCTCACACCAACAATACACGGCTGGTGTTACACCGCTCACACCACACCACGGCTGTTACATACCCGCTGGGTTACAGCTATCGCAACAATACCCACGGCTGGTGTTACAGTACCGCTCACACCAACAATACCCACGGCTGGTGTTACACGCTAACACCAACAATGGCTCACACCCAAACCCACGGCTGGTTTTGCAGCTATCGCTAACACCAACACCACGGCTGTTACCACCAACAATACCCACGGCTGGTGTTACTCAACACCAACAATTGCGCTCACAGCAACAATACCCACAGCTGGTGTTACAGCTATCGCTAACAACAATACCCACGGCTGGTGTTACAATTGCGCTCACACCAACAATACCCACGGCTGGTGTTACAATTACCGCTCACACCAACAATACCCACGGCTGGTGTTACAGTACTCCTCACACCAACAATACCCACGGCTGGTGTTGCACCACTACGCTCACAACACCAACAACACCCACGGCTGGTTAGCAATTTCCGCTCACACAACAATACCCACGGCTGGTGTTACAGCTTATCACTCACACCAACAATACACACGGCTGGTGTTACAGTCCGCTCACACCAACACACCCGGCTGGTGTTACAGCTATCGCTCACACCAACAATACCCACGGCACAGTACCGCTCACACCAGGCTTACAATTACCGCTCACACCACTACCACGGCTGGTGTTACAGCTATCGCTACACACACTCCACGGCTGGTGTTGCAATTACCGCTCGGCACGGGTGGTGTTACAATTCGCTCCACCAACACAATACCCCACGGCTGGTGTTACAATTACCGCTGGCTCACGCTACGCACACCCAACATTTCCACGGCTGGTGCTACAGCCACACGCTCACCCAAATAGCCCCACGGCTGGTGTTACAGTTACCGCTCACACCAACAATACCCACTGCTGGTGTTACAGTTATCGCTCACACCAACAATACCCACTGCTGGTGTTACAGCTATCGCTCACACCAACAATACCCACGGCTGGTGTTACAGCTATCGCTCACACCAACAATACCCACGGCTGGTGTTACAGTTATCGCTCACACCAACAATACCCATGGGTGGTGTTGATGTCATAATGCATCACTACGTTTCAACAATCAGGACAAAAGCGCGGCGGACAGCAACACGCAGAAGACGAACGTTCAGGACAAGGAGGCGGAGTAAACAGTTTCGTCAGATCCCGTGAATCAGCGGCGCCGTCATCATGTACGCCTGTGTACGGCTGTGAGTCGCTCTGACACTTCCGTCGGCGAGGTCACTCAGGGCGGCCAGTACAGTACTGTTTGTGTTTGTGTGTAAACAGGGATAATTGCCTAAGAGTGATATTTTTTACTACAGAAATTCAACCTAACCTAACCTAACCTATGCTAACCTATGCTATCCTATGCTATCCTATCCTATGACACCAAAAGAAGTCACTTATGAAACAGACCAAATTCAAATTATGATAAAGTAATATCAAATAAGTTATACCAATAAAAAAAGTTATCCCCTAGTTGGGGGAAAATTTCAGTTGCTTTTTAAAGTTTAATAGGACGATTACACACACACACACACACACACACACACACACACACACACACACACACACACACACACACACACACAAATGTGAATAACAAAGTGTGCGGCCAGACATACTGCCTCACACGCCTGTACTCACGCATTTGTGAATAAGTTACCCTTTATGTATAGAACTAAACAAATAATGTAATTGAAATACTGCGTAACATTCAGTGCCATAATATCCTGACAACGGGGGTTAATTATTATGACCCGTTGTAAACCCTACTCTGTAATCCTTTTGCGCTACCGCTCACAGGATGAGTGTGGGGTGCACAATAAAGTAGCCGCTGTAAGTGGAAAAATAAAAAATCAAATAAATCTCACACACACACACACACACACACACTCACACACACACACACACACACACACACACATTTTATTTAGATTTGCCCAATGAGGGGGCTAGTTTATTGGGCACCATCTTGCATCCTGTGTAAGGCGAAGCACAAAAGCGTTTACAGTGTCCGACAGGGAAGCATGCGGAGTTCATGCTTGTCTTCTTGACTCATGCATTTAAGGCGTATAAGTGCCTGAAAGGGCCATGGATTATGTCGGCAAGTTACATAATAGTGACAGGACGAATGTGTGGAGGGAGGTTTCCCGATACAATACATCTGTTTGTGGCAAGGCGTGGCAAGTCCCTAATAAGACAAGTGCCAGGTCTGTCTGGAGGAGGAGGGGTATTTGGTCAGGAGGAAGAGGTGTTGGTGACGGCTAGGGACTATGCTGTGGTAGGATAGGCACGGTGAGGGTGGAGGGAGGCACATAAGCATTGACAGTATTAAGGGATAAGCCTTTTAGTGTGAGTGTGATGACCTGTGCGTCGGTAGTTGCAGCGACGAGGAGGAGGTCACCAGTAAAAGAATTGAAACGTGCACACTCAACACATAAGTTCAAGGGTCAAGGTCGCAACTTTGAAAAGAAGGCAATAGTATGAATTAACACATCTCTCGAGTCGCAGTAGTAGTAGTAGTAGTAGTAGTAGTAGTAGTAATTCAAAATGTCGATCAAGGCAGCTTCACTCCGCTAGTGTTCACAACCTCTGGTGGGATGGGCCCAAGCGCAAGATGTTTCTACGCCAGACTCGCGGAGCTGATCTCCGAACAGAAGCAGCAGCCCAGAAGTTATGTCACAGCCTGGATGAGATGTCGACTGTCCTTCTCTCTCCTTCGGTCGGCTTTGCTCTGCCTCAGGGGAACGAGAGCTTCTGCCCCTACTCCGTCAACTGCTGCAGATATCGACTATGAGGCTACAGTCACCGAATGCCGCATCGATCTGCGGCTCAACTAATTTAACACAGATAGGATAGTTGCTTATGTATTAGGATAGTTAATATTAAGGTAAATAAATGGTGGCGAAGGTGTGGCTATTGGGGGAGGCTGGAGGCCACGTTTAAAAAAAAAAAGTAGTAGTAGTAGTAGTAGTAGTAGTAGTAGTAGTAGTAGTAGTAGTAGTAGTAGTAGTAGTGTGTGTGTGTGTGTGTGTGTGTGTGTGCACAGGGTGGTATAATGCATCTAGTGTGGCAGCATTATGTTAGCGTTAAGGTGCTAGCACCGCTTGCTCCCTCTCCCTTTCAGTTACCGCCGCTGGCTAGCCCTCGTGGTGAACAGGGAAGCAACTTGCACTATTCTTCGCCTGTCAGTACACAGCCTCTTCACCATCAAGACTGCTGTGCCTCCTCTTGGCAACACACGGTAACTGGGTGCCTCGTGGGCCCAGGCTAGACCAGCAGGGGATCTCAGAGCAGCAGTGGGCCCCAGAGGGACGGCGCAGAGGCCCACTGGCATGTGGACACGTCCTGGAGCCTACCAAGCACTGCCCCGCTGCCTTGCGGAATAACCTTGGTGGGTATAAGGCTACAGGAGTAAACTCCGAACGAAAAATCTGCGGTGGAGCCCCGCATCAGGCAGACATGCTTACAGAGCTCAAGGAAGACCCCATCAACGGTATAGGCGGAAGAAGTGACGAACATGAGAACCCAACGACTACACCGGCGGATGAAGGCAATGAATGATGGACAGGCTACTAAAGCAAAACTCAAGAAACTAGGCTATCAACAGACCATTGCAATTCTGCCTCTCCCCTGTCGTTGCAACACTTGCTCCACTGGATTAGGAAAAAGGAGAGGCAAGATGTGTGGTTGCAGCCTGCGCTCCTGCTTCACCACATAAATCAACTCACGCGAAGCCATCATCCAGCTCATCATACTTCTCATCATCACCGTAACCCCTATACCTCCAAAAGTCCTATGGCGACAGACGAGTGGCGACGGGGACAGGCAGAGATGACTGCCGGGAGTCTCAAGTCACAACACTGCACATGGGCGGCATAGATAAGATGGTCGTGCATGCACTGGGATCTAGGCAGCAGTGTAATCCTGTCCTGTCTATGCGACTGAGCAGCCCTTTTGAGGACCCATTCTGCTCACCCCACATGGGGAAAGGGCTAGAAAAGGTACTCTACATTGGACTGGCCATGTTACCAGCATGGGCGACAGTAGACTGCCAAAGCAACTACTTTACAGTCACCTAACGAATAGCAAACGTAACGCTGGCGGGCAACTGAAAAGGTGTAATGATAGTCTTAAGATAAACCTGAAAAAAATTGCCAAATCGACCCCCTCACCTGGGAGAGGATTACTCCACGCCGTAGAGCTTCGAGGAGCCCCACACGAGGTGTCAATACTTTCGAGTTAGCCCGACTGTATACCAAGGCAGACAAGCACCAACGCCGGAAAGACGCTGCCGTCGCCCCTCCTGCACTAGATGTAGCCCTTCACACGTGCAGCATCTGTGGACGACACTACCAGTACCGTATCGGCCTCTCGAGTCACCTCAGAGCTCACCAACGATGGTGACATCCCTAATAACTCATATTATTGTATCATAGCTGGATGATCGTCATACTCGATTCCAAATGACAGCAAAGTAGTAGTAGTAGTGTGTGGGTGTATCACAATCGCCTTCTCATCAGAGTATTGCTAATAACATCAATACAAATGTCTGATATTAAAACCGTTTTCCTGGGAATAGGTGGTTACGTTGTAAACAACCCTTTTTTTAGATAGATAGATAAACAGACAGACAGATAGATAGATAGATAGATATATAGATAGATAGATAGATAGATAGATAGATAGATAGATAGATAGATAGACAAGGATTTACATTCTACCTCAGTGTAATTCTCAATACCGCAGAAGATTCTTGTCCACTCTATTTCAAAACAATCAGTAAAATAAGGCAAGTTGCTCCATTTTCCCAGTTAACTGTTGACGGTCGACGGTGTCATGTGGTTTTATTTGCTAACATCAACGTGTAATTGGTGCTTAATGTTGTTTATAAACGCCGACATGACCATCTCCTTGAACGACACCACCCTTCATTATTTATTGATGACGTGTGTGTGTGTGTGTGTGTGTGTGTGTGTGTGTGTGTGTGTGGAGTTTGTGACCTCGACGCAAGCGGCAGCTGATAACGATACACTAAGAGCACCTCCACTGTCTCGAACAGTAAGGTACTTGTGCAATATCTTCATCATTGGTACATGGAAAAAAGAAACAAAATTCACAGAACAAAATCAAAGAAACATGAGGGCAAATATTCATCACTTTCCCAGTTCATAAATTTATCCACGGAAGTATATCACTCAGCTCAGTAACTAGGTGATCAGCCCGCCACACTCAGCTCATTTAGCTAGGAACTAGGTGATCAGCCCGCCACACTCAGCCCACAAACTCTGACACACAGGCCAAACACCCAATGTAATTTCTTCGACAAATGTTTCCTAATATGTGTTGTACCGTTCAACCGTCAGGAGTTAGACGCCAAGCTTTTACATTCTACATAAATACAGTGAAACCTTCATATAACGGACTTCTCTTCCATATAATCCGTGAGATGGGGCTTTCACATCTTACAGACCCTCCAAATAACGGATTTTCCTCTCTATATAGTTTCACATCTAAAGGACCCTCGACATACCTGACTTTTCACTCCATAAAGTTCGTTAAATAGAGGTTTTAATGTAAGCTATATTTCAGAGAGGTAAAACCATAATGCTAGCTGGTGAATCATTGACTACTAGGAAGGGATGAACACCTATTTCACCATTAGTGCTATTTACGTCGATAACATGAAATATTTACAACAACATGACAGCAATAGAATGCATTACAACATAATTATTCATCATGATAAGAGAAGACTTGATTACGACTTTTATATTAGTAAGCTCTTCAAGTCAGCCAGGGATCCAGGTTCTCAAAGGTCCGTAAGTTTAATATAAGAATGTGCATATCTAACTGGCTGACTTAAGCTAAAAGAAAAAAAATCTCCAAGTATAACATCAAAATTACACTGAGACTTTACCCTAAACAGATATATACACTTTTAGAAAATATATTAGATCGTAATTTTGTATGATAACATTCCACTAAGATTACCTTAAATTAGTCGGTCGATGCGGCACAGGTTACCAACTCTTTTCCTATATGATTTTGACGTGAGGACCTCGTTGGTGATAAAAGACTTAGCACAACATTCATCCTTTCCGTCTGATATACGAGCCGTTAGCGTCATGGCCTCGGCATTATCCTGGCCAGTGCAGCGTCTTTGTTTTATAACAAACCTCAAACAAGTTTTCATAACAGTGTGTGATAGATGGCCTGTAAACACCGTGTTTTGGTAGGGAAGATAAGCGACCGAGGCCACTGTTGTTAGTGACCCCCCAACACAAACCCGGTGACACTTTGACTGATGCTGACCACACAGCTAGTCCTTCATCATCCTATACGCCCTGCGGTCACAACGTGAAGACCTGCACATCCTGTGGTCACAGTGTGAAAAAATACACGTCCTGCGGTCACATGAAGATCAGCACATCCTGCGGTCACAGTGTGAAGACCTGCACGTCCTACGGTCGCAGTGTAGAGAACTAAATTTACCAGAAACACTGCAGGAGGTCCTCTACGAGTTATGAGTTGGTTGTGGTTCCTGTGTGTTGTGACTCTCGTGTAACCTAAACGTGTGTGGCGTGCATGTTATGATGGGTACTATGGAGGTATTTGTCTGCCATGAATCACAACGCATAAACTTAAATGTTAAGGAACAATTCTTTCATTCTTGTAAGTTTACAGAGATGCTCCACAAACATTGTGTGGAGTCCGTGTCGTACACGAGGAACCTGTTAAATTATCGCCTTAAAAGTGGTGGACGGAGACGTTACGCCTTGTCTCGCCAGTTACTGTGTGTGTGTGAGTCATAAAGGCAAGCATGAACTCCGCATGCTTCCCAGTTGGGCACTGTAAACGCTTCTGCGCTTCACCTTGCACAGGATGTAAGGGGGTGCCCAATAAACTAGCCCCCTCCGGGGCAATCTGAATCTGAATCTGTGTGTGTGTGTGTGTGTGTGTGTGTGTGTGTGTGTGTGATGATGACCATGTCTTCCAGTGCCACAATAACTTTTTGTTGGTACGAGTGTGTGTTGAGCCTCGCGTGTTGGTGTTAATAATGTTCTTCTTGTTCGCCCTGTATTTGTATTTTTCTGGCTAAATAAACTGTTTCAATATCAAGAGGAAAGACGAGTTGACGGAGGTAACCACACAACACATGCACGGTTAGCTAGCAGGAAGGGAGGGAGCAAGACGCAGGTGACGAAGGGGAGGGCATGGTTGGGTAACGGAGGGAGGAAGAGGAGGAGGAGGGGGCAAGTATGTACAGATGATATAAGCCGATGGCGAGCACTGGTGGTGAGAGACAGAGAGGGTGGGTGAATGATTTTTAAATGAGGAGAGATGAAAACAAATGTGAAGATTTGGAGGAAGAAGAAAGGATGTGTGGAGGAGGCACACGTAGTTAAAAGTACATACAGTTGTTGTTGTGGCAGTGGTGACGTAGTTGTAAAGGGTTATAAATAAGATGAGAGAGGTTGTGGTGGTGACTGGGTGCAGGTATAAGATAATTGAAACTTGGTATATTTTTCCTAGTGCCAACTGTACAGTCTCAGTCATTGTAACAGTCAGCTGTGGTTGTAGTAGTGGTAGGGGCAGTTATGTTCTCTTTGACAACAACGATGTAAATTGTGGTTGTAGTTCTCTCTTACATTTAAGTAGATTGTGGTTGTGGTAGGAATGGTGGTTGTGATGGTTTATACTGCGTTGTTTAAATGACTCACTGACCAGTAACCTGTAAACAATATCTGACATCATTCTTAATATCAATCTCACCGTTTATTAGTTATGTGTTTATTTTAAGGCATCATTTCTTTGTTTACACCCAACAAGTGAACTGATGTCATTATAACTCGCTTATATAGTTTTTTGTCTGCTCCCTGTCCTACCTCCTCTCCCTGTTTGTCTCCCTCCCTTTCTTCCTGATTCTTACATCGTCCTATTCTCCCTCTCTATACCTTCCTCTCTTCATCATTCGTTACTTCTCTCTCTCTCTCTCTCTCTCTCTCTCACCACACCCAGCAGTGCGAACCGTAGAGGAAGTGAGAGAGAATTATCCACCTTCTCTCCTTATCTCCACCCTTCCCCTCCTAACGTTAACACTGAACACTGAATTTTAATTATTATGTTTACCTCTCCAAGCTGAGTCACCTACAGTCAGGGTGTCTGTCGGTCGTCTTGTTTTGCTTTTCGTTTGTAAATCTTTGTGATCAATGTACTGGAAGGAACTCGTCAAATAGTGCCTAACCTCACTTAAACTAACCGAATCTAACCTGAAGGAACCTAAACTAACATAAATTAACCAAATCTAACCAAACCTAACCTAAATCACCCAAACCTAATCTATCTAAACTCTAAATAGGTCATAATCCTCATGGCATAGGTTAAGTTAGGTTAGGTTAGGCTAGGTTAGGTTAGGTTAGGGTGAAGCCTATTACGATATGGTACCTATTTGATTGACTAAGATTCCCAAAAGAACATAATTATGAAGTGTTGATAAACTATGAAGAATAAACTCATTTAATCCCTGTACTGTGTTTAATAATGAAAAAATACTAAATACACATCAAACTACTCAAGACTGATTGACTCTATAGCAGCCCTTAACTTGTGGAACTACAGTGAAGTGAAGTGTAGTGAAGTGTATTGAAGAAGAGAAGAGTATTACTGTATACCCAGGAGCACTTCTTTCCCTCCTACACACACACACACACACACACACACACACACACACACACCCTCCTCCAAGCAGCAGCAACGGCCATTTTTTTACGCTCCACATCTGCACCTGGTAAGTATACTCTCTCTCATCACTGCTTAACACACACACACACACACACACACACACACACACACACACACACACACACACACACACACACACACACACACACACGAGACACAACTACACCTACAGTATTTTTTCACACAAAAGATTCTAGTGTTTATCTACGTGTGTGTGTGTGTGTGTGTGTGTGTGTGTGTGTGTGTGTGTGTGTGTGTGTGTGTGTGTGTGGAGAATACCTTAACGTGTTTTTTTATTACTACTACAACACAGCATTTACCATTACCCTCATCACTACTCCTCTTCCCTCAGGTGTACAATAAGAACATAAGAACATAAGAATGGAGGAAACTGCAGCTGGCCTATTGACCCATACTGGGCAGTCCCGTTTATACCCAACCCCTATTGCTCATATAAGCATCCAACCTATGTTTGAAGCTATCCAGCGTATTCGGAGTAAATGATGATATTTGGTAACTTGTTCCATTCATCCACTGCTCTGTTTCAAAACCAGTGTTTACCTATTTCACGCCGAAATCTAAATTTGTCTAATTTAAAACCATTGTTACGAGTTCGCTCCTGGTTGGATAGTTTGAGTACCTTTGTAATGTCCCCTTTGTTTAACCCTGACTTCCATTTATACACCTCTATCATGTCGCCCCTTACTCTACGTCTCTCGAGGGAGTACAAATTAAGATGCTTTAACCTGTCTCTGTACTCAAGGTTCCTAATGCCCGGGATTAGTCTTGTCATTCTCCTCTGAATTCTTTCCAATGATTCTATATCCATTCTGTAATACGGTGACCAGAACTGAACTGCGTAATCAAGGTGAGGTCTCACAAGCGCTAGATATAATTTTAAGATGACCTCGCTACTCTTGTAACTAACACGCCTTTGTATGAACCCAAGTACTTTATTAGCCTTGCTACGAGCAAAAACACATTGTTTACTTGGCTCAACATTCCTACTTATAGTACTTATCATTACTCCTAAATCTCTCTCGCAGTCGGATTCCACAATGGCATCGTTGTTCATCTGGTAACTGGTTTCCCTGTTTACATCTCCTATACTGAGTACTTTACATTTGTCCACATTGAATTTCATCTGCCATTTTTCCGACCATTCGAAAAATTTGTTTAGATCTTCCTGTAGTTTTGCAGAGTCCTCGTCAGATTTAATTACAAGTCCTATGTTAGTGTCATCAGCAAATTTACTTATGTTGCTGTCTATGCCGATATCTATGTCGTTTATGTATGAACAATTTGTAATCCGCAATTTGGTATTCGACAGGTAACTCACGTGAGTCTAGGTTGATCCATGTTTCAGTGAATGCTATTATATCGATTTTTTCGGTACATACCAAGGCCCAAATATTATCCATTTTGTTTCTCATACTTCTACTGTTCGCGTAGTAGACATTTAAGTTAGTCTTGTTCTGAATCCTCCCTTTACCGCGTTTAGGTTTAAACTCCCTGTCTAATTTAGTTTTGTCATCATTCCTAACACTATTTCCCTGTAATCTTTCACTTTGTTTACCCGCTCCCACTGCAGTCTCCTCCACCCCCGTGCCCATATGTTCCCCTAGCAGTTTAAAGACTTTGATATCTTTTGAACCGCCCCCTCAAGAGACCCAACCAGGGTTGCCACCCCATCCCTAGCATAAAGGTCCCTTCTGCCGTAGAAGTTGTCCCAGTTGTCAATGAATGGGACTGATAGTGACTTACAATATCCGTAAAGACGGCCGTTGACAACAACGTGAAGTCACTAGCGTAGCTAGGGGGGGGCGGGGTCCGCCCCGGGCGGCACTTTTGGGGGGCGGCACTTTTGGGTCTGCTCATCACCCATATCTGCAGCTACTGGAGACGTTAATCCATCCCTTTGTATCGGCGGCAAGTTAATCCTTGTCGTGTCTGACCTAACACCTGACCCACATCTGTCTCCTACTATTCAGAACGAGTTTATAGAAATTTTGGGAGAAAACGTAAGAAGCAAAGTCATCAAGCAAGTAAAAGAAGCAAAGTACTTTTCCATGATATTCGACAGCACTCCTGATATTTCACATAAGGATCAAACGAGCCAAGTTTTACGCTATGTTATGATCGATGGAGATAAAGTGAAGGTTGTGGAATCATTTGTCGATTTCATTGAAACAAAAGGTAAAACCGCCGAGAATATTTCAATGATGATTTTGGAAAAATTAGAGAAAGACGGAATTGATATTCAAAATTGTCGAGGGCAAGCATATGATAATGATGCGGTGATGGCTGGTGTTCATACTGGTGTTCAGAAACGTATCAAGGAAATTAATAAAAAAGCAGAATTTGTCGCTTGTACAAATCACTCGCTGAATTTGGCGGGTGTTCATGCAGCTTCTGTTGCTGTGAATTCTGTTACCTTTTTTGGATGTGTGGAACGTTTGTTTGTATTTTTTTCTTCATCAACCCATCGCTGGGATGTTCTAACTTCAGTCACTGGTCAAAGTGTCAAGCGCATAATAGAAACTCGGTGGAGTGCGAGGGGAGAAGCTGTAAGTGTTGTAAAGAAACATTTCTCAAAAATCTTAAGTGCCCTAGAAAAGTTAACTGGTGAAGAAGAAAATACAGCTACCAGGGCAGATGCTGGTGTTCTACTTGGTGCGTTGCAATCATTTTCCTTTTGTGCTTTCTTGGCCTGTGGGGACCCGTCCTTCTAGAAATTAACGACACACAGACTTACCTCCAAACCAAGGGCTTGAACATACAACAATGTGATATAAAACTCAGGGCATTAGAAACATTTCTAGGTGAAAACAGGGACAAGCTAGTGAGTAATGTAGTTAACTATGCCAAAGAAATTTGCAATGATCTGGGGATAGTCATGGAGCGTCAGCGTCGACCCAAAAAGAAGAAACAAATGTTTGGTGAAGGATCACGAGATGCTGAATTGCCATACGACATTGAATTGAGGAGAGAAATGTTTTCTTCGCTGGACAGAGTGATCCAAGAAATAACTTTGAGATTTCAACAGCTTCATGAACTTGCTGAGAAATATGCCTCCCTTACCCCATTGAATCTTTTGGATGATAAATATGAGTGTCAAATAGATCACGATCACGACGACATTGATAAAGAGGAGTTCCTCGTTGAGAGAAAAAGACTTCAGCATTTTGTTGCTGTTGCTGCTATAACTATTAAAGACAGAATACAGACGTAGAAAGAAGGCCCCCTTGAACTTTTGCAGTTTATTCAAAAGTATAACCTTGGGAACTCGGTTCCAATAATGCTGAGGATTTTCCTCACAATTGCTGTTAGTGTTGCTACCTGTGAGAGGAGTTTTTCGAAACTAAAACTGATCAAGAATTACTTAAGATCTACTATGAGCACCTTGCGGTTGAGAAATCTTGCCATACTGTCTATAGAGCGACAATTGACAGATGAAATAGTTTTTGACAATGTCATTGAAGAATTTGCCAACAAAAAAACAAGAAAAGTTACTTTGTAGAAAGTTGTAGTTTTCATTTCAGAAATAAAGATGGTCCTAATTTTTTACACTTTTTTACTTTTTTCCCTATCCTATATGTCGTTTTTGCTTTTTGTTTAACTGTTACTTATAAAGTTTAAGTATGTTTGGTGTGTATTTAAAGCATACTATATTTGAGTATGTGAAAGTACAGTAATATTATAATGGTACACAAACTATTTAATATATATATATATATATAATATATATATATATATATATATATATATATATATATATATATATATATATATATATATATATATATATATATATATATATATATATATATAAGAGTGAGTCACTGTGCAATATGTATTTTTTGTGGGGGCACGGGGGGGGGAGCGGCACACACACTAGCTACGCCACTGCGTGAAGTAATACAATTAATACACTGATAACATTTTGTAAGAAAAGAGTTTTTATGATAGTAGCGAAATCATCAGATAATATAACCAAAAATTGTTTATAAATTCAATGAAGGATTACGCCATCAGATGTGAGTAATCTAGCAAAAAAATCCTGCAAACTCTTGGTTGTTATGTAGTGGCGTACTTACAGTAGATAATCATTTGGCTGCGTCTCCGTCACTCAGGACACACTGCTGCTGTTCTCCCTCCTGGCTAAGGTAGGCTGACGTAACAAGTTCCTTACTGTGTACTGTAGGAGACTGAAGAACTCTAGCACATGATGGTATTGTCTGGTTCATTTTTACATAGTTTGGATCTCACTAACTTAACCTAACCTACCCCTCCCACTTCATTGTACTTATCAAGCACTTCTTGTTCACGTCTGTCCTCCAGTATTGTCTTCACATTTCTCCTAGGTCTCTCTGTTATCAAAAATAAATTAATGACCACCTAACCTGTAAGCAAACAAAGTTAAAGATTGAATTTTAATCCTCTGTAGTAACCGTAACCCGCTGTGTGTGCATATCACAATGTACAAGTACTAATTAGTATGTTTGACAAGAAATGATAAGTATAAGAAACAACTATAGTGTTTTGGCAACTGGATAATAAGTGAGTGACCCAGAGAGCATGGCGACACACACACACACACACACACACACACACACACACACCATCAAGCCGAGTGAATTGACTGGTCAGCTGAGGGAAGAAGAGCCTCTCTGTCTCAACTCATAAGAACATAAGATCATAAGAAAATAAGGAGTCTGCAATAGGCCGGTTGGCCTGTGCATGACAGCTCCTGTCGAGAATTACTACCACTCTCTATCATCCATGAATCTATCCAGCCTCTTTTTGAAACTTTCCAGCGTTCCAGCACTTACTACAAAGTTGCGAAGCTTGTTCCACTCGTCCACCACCCTATTTGTGAACCAGTTCCTTCCTATCTCCCTCCTAAACTTAAACTTATCCAACTTGAATCAGTTGCTCCGAGTCCTATCCTGCTCGGATATTATAAGAACTTTATCTATATCCCCTTTATTGATTCCTTTCACCCACTTAAATACTTCTATCATATCTCCCCGCACTCTTCGTCTTTCTAGGGAATGCAAGTTAAGTTTCTCATGAACAAATATGAACTGTGACGCCACAAACAGCGATATTTACACACACACACACACACACACACTATGATTTACGCTTGTTTATGCTTGTTTATGAAAGAATCCAAGTGTACCTCCTCCTCTCTCTCACTCTTCTCCTGTTTTGTTTCCATCACTAAAATCCTAATGGAAAATACATATTAACTACTCGTAAATTATCTCCACTCACCCACCACAGACAATAGCACGAGAACATCAGAAACTGTCTTTAAAATTATAAATCCATTCCTGGCGTCTCCAACAGCAGGTATTGTTACTCAAGTGCACACCTTAATGAACATAAAACATGGTTTATTTACCAAAACAAAAATCGTACAGTACCTCTATTAGAGTTTATATTTACCAAAGTCAAATTAAGAGTGAAATTTGGCTGCTGTCAGCAGGTGGTGAAGAATGTTTTTCCTTGGTACTATGTATCATCACCATCATCATCATTAATTAATTAGATATATATCATAGAAAGAGGCAGGAGCAGCACCACCAGCAGCAGCCATCGCGCCACGCCACCAAGGCACAACCGCACTCCCGTTCGAGACCATTGTCAACAGAGCCCCATAAGCGAGAGCAACACGTCACAGCTGCTGGTGCTGCTGCTGCTGCTGCTGCCTGGATGATGATGCAGTTATTTGTTCCGGATTCTGTGGCATCTGTCCCTCTTATGGTTCACGACTATTGTCATACAGTTGCTGCTAACTTTTGTAACGATTACTTACAGTCAGTCAGTCGTTCATGGCTGACTGTTATCAAGCCACTATAATTGACGCCAATCTTTTATTCCTTAAAAAAACATTTACTTAGAGGCGGCGGGAGTCCGCCGCCTCTAAGCAAAGATCGTTAAGACAGATCGTTAAGATATAAAATTACACACACCCTTACCCGTCAGTTTATGTTCATGTGAACACGTGTGTTAAAGATTAAAGAACTCGGGGAGTGTGTAGGATGTCGCGAAGAAAAACAATTATTTTATCAAGAGAGGAAACGTTTTGTTGACAAGAAGACCACACCAAGTCGTCTGTCACCTCTCTCTTGGTAGCCTACTGTTAGTCTCTCTCTCTCTGTACTGTCACTAACGCCCTCTCTTTCTCCAAGTAGTAGTAGTAGTATCTCTTTACGTGGTATATACAGATAACTACAGTATATAATTTACAATAGTAATAATTCTGTCCAATATATCTACCTGTGTGTGTGTGTGTGCGTGTGTGTGCCTCATAGCTACAAGACTACATTAATTATAGTTGTGGAGTTTATAATTATAATTATTATTATTATTATTATTATTATTATCGTAACTATAATTAGTATCACTATCATTACAATTGTTAATCTCATTATCATTACTATCATTATCAATATCATTATCGTTATTATAATTATTAATCAGATTATAATTTTTTCATTATGTACAATATCAAGAGCCGGTCCCTGTGTTGAGGCAGAGCGAGGAGCCAGACACCACAGTATACCTGACCCTATCTGAGCAGGGAAGAAATATTTAGAGGTGTGTGACAGTAAACAGGGTCATTACCTGCTCCTGGGTCATAACTTGCGTCTGGCAGCGGCGACTGTTTGGCTGCCACCACTCACCCCAACAAAACACTTACATGCCACTAGATTTATGCTCAATATATATATATATATATATATATATATATATATATATATATATATATATATATATATATATATATATATATATATATATATATATATATATATATATATATATATATATATATATATATATCCTGAAGATTAACCACCCCAAGGCAAACCTTACCCCACATAACCAAACCAGACAAATATAAAATTACTTATATAATCTAACCTAACCTAACCTGACCTGAACGCAAATAACCTAATTTAACGCAACCGAACATGACAAATATAAGATGACATTACCTAACCTAACCTAACCTAACCTAACCTTACCTAACAAAACGTTGGCATCCCTGACACCTGCTAGTGATTATGTTAGCATCCTTGGCACCTGTTAGTGATTATGTTTGTCCTTCCTAACACCTGCTAGAGTGTGACAGAGAGGGATTTTTTTTAGAGAGAAAGAAGGAGTGAAAGAAGATTAGAGATGCAGGAAGGAAGTTATAGCTCGGAAATTGAAGAAATTTAGGAGGTAGAAGGAGGCGAGCTGACCTGCCTTGCTACGGGTTAGCTAAGCTAATAGTGTGTTAAGGTTATGTTCTGGGGTAGTTATTGTGGGTAGTTTTCTTAGAGCTGGTTTCTGGTTGGCTGGTCGCTCTATCTGTCGGCACAGGCACTAGACAGTCAAATTAATTTCATTTAATTAAATTTGCCTCTTCCAGCAGCTAGTTTCCCCCATCCCATATATGGATGTTTTGAGGGTCATACTGGCGGATGCTGGTCTAGTAAGGTTGTCGATTGACTGGCCGTATAGATCTATGATTGTTGTCGTTGTCCCGTGGGAATCTTTATAAGAGTTCTTACTTTGATTGTTCTATTTTTTGTCAGTCTCTGCTGGCCAGGGTGATGGCTGAGAGGGCTGGGGTAGGGGATAGAGAGGGTGGGTTATGGGATAGAGGGAGAGGGTGGGTTATGGGAAAGAGCTGAGTGTTTTTTTTTTGTTTTTTTTTAAGAAAAAAGGGTGAAAGAAGATTAGAGGTGGGGGAGGAAGTTATAGTTCGGAAATTGAAGAAATTTAGGAGGACGTAGGGGAGAGAGAGGGCTGACCGCCTTTCTGTAGGTTAGCTAAGCTGATAGTGTGTTAGGGTTGTGTCATGGGTTAGTTATTGTCTGTTGACACAGGCACTAGACATCCTACCCTATCCCATATATGGGTGTTTTGAGGGCCTTATTTCATATTCCGCCGACCCTGCTGGCGGATGCTGGTCTAGGGAGGTTGTCTATTGCCTGGCCCTATAGATCGGGGGTGATGATGGACCTTTTGAGATTTGGTAACTTTTTGGAAACCATATATGGTTGTTTTTGCTGTCTGGTGGGAGTCTTTGAAGAGTTCTTGCTCTGAGTGTTCTACCTTTGCCAGACGCTGCTGGCCAGGGTGTGCAGCTGCTGGTTGATGGGTTTTATTCTCAGGTCTCTATGTCTCTCAGCTGTGGTTCTGGTGAAGGGGTATCTTTCACCTGTGACGAATGTTAGGGATTCATTTTGGACCACCTGTAATTTTAATATTTGAGTGGTGCTCATAGTATGAAGAGGTACTGATGGGTATGAAGGGGTACTGATGGGTATGTTAATATTGGTATGATAAATGATGTCACCAGGCGGAGTTTTATTGGGGAAGAGGGCTGGGGTGGAGGGAGAGGGCTAGGGGTGGAGGGAGAGGGCTGGGGGAGGGAGAGAGCTAGGGGTGGAGGGCTGGGTTGAGGGGAGAGGGCAGGGGTGGGGAGAGAAGGCTGCAGAGGGAAAGGGCTGGGGTAGGGAAAGGGCTGGGGTGGGAGAGGGCTGGGGTGGAGGGAGAGGACTGGTCTGGGGGGAAGTGGAGAGGGCTGGGGGGGACCATCACCTGTAATCTATGGAGGACTTAGTGAGTTATCTTATCTCTGGCATGTTGGTTCACCTCCCCCCCAACTCCCCATCCCTCTCTCTCTCTCTCTCTCTCTCTCTCTGGAAAGAAATACAAAAGCAATATAGTGCTTCACCCTTACGTCATACACTCAAGTAGAACAGTTTTTTACACAACTAACGCGAAGAAGTGTTACCTGTGTCAAGTCATACTACAGCTCTCTCTCCCTGGCGTTAGACCTTCTGGTAAATATTGATACTTGGAGGTAGAGAAAGAGGGAATAAGGAAGAGAATGAGAGAGGATGATGATCAAGATAAGTCACCTAGCCATGTGCCCTTCATTACTCTCTCCACTAACCCCTTCACTACTGGACGCCACTTGTAATAGTTTAATTGGCTAACATCAGAGGATTTTATTCAGGTGGAGCTAGATAGTGTTAGGTGGGGCTAGGTAGTGTTTGGTGGGGCTAGGTAGTGTTAGGTGGGGCTAGGTAGTGTTAGGTGGGGCTAGATAGTGTTTGCTGGGGCTAGATATTGTTAGGTGGAGCTATATAGTGTTAGATGGGGCTAGATAGTGTTTGGTGGGGCTAGAGATCGTTAGGTGGGGATAGATAGTGTTAGGTGGGGTGGGGCTAGGTAGATAGTGTTAGGTGGGGCTAGATAGTGTTTGGTGGGGCTAGATATCGTTAGGTGGGGATAGATAGTGTTAGGTGGGCTAGATGGTGCTTGGTGGGGCTAGATATTGTTGGGTGGGGTAATAGTGTTAGGTGGGGCTAGATGTGTTTGGTGCGGCTAGATATTGTTAGGTGGGGATAGATAGTGTTAGGTGGGACTAGATGGTGTTTGGTGGGGCTAGATATTGTTAGGTGGGGCTATATAGTGTTAGGTGGGGCTAGGTAGTGTTTGGTCGGGCTAGATATTGTTAGGTGGGGCTAGGTAGTGTTTGTGGGGCTAGATATTATTAGGTGGGGCTAGATAGTGTTAGGTGGGGCTAGGTAGTGCTTTGTGGCTAGATATTGTTAGGTGGGGCTAGGTAGTGATAGGTGGGGCTAGGCATTATAGGTGGGCTAGATAGTGTTAGGTGGGGCTAGGTAGTGCTTTGTGTGGCTAGATATTGTTGGGTGGGGCTAGGTAGTGTTAGGTGGGGCTAGGTATTGTTTTGTAGGGCTAGATATTGTTAGGTGGGGCTAGGTAGTGTTAGATGGGGCTAGGTAGTGATTTGTGCGGCTAGATATTGTTAGGTGGGGCTAGGTAGTGGGTGGGGCTAGGTAGTGCTTTGTGTGGCTAGATATTGTTAGGTGGGGCTAGATAGTGTTAGATGGGGGCTGGTAGTGGTTGGTGGGGCAAGATATTGTTAGCTGGGGCTGGGTAGTGTTAGGTGGGGCTGGTAGTGTTAGGTGGGGCTGGGTAGTGTTAGGTGGGCCTAGGTAGTGTTAGGTGGGACTAGATAGCGTTAGGTGGGGCTAAGTAGTGAGAGAGTTAGGTAGTGTATGGGCTAGGGGGTATGAGAGGTAGTGATGGGTAGGCTATGGGTGTAGGTAGTGGGGAGGGCTAGGTAGTGATGGGTAGGCTTAGGTAGAGGTAGTGATGGCTATGTGGGATGGGTAGGACCTAGGCAGTGTGGGTGGGGCTAGGTAGTGATGGGTGGGGCTAGGTAGTGATGGGTGGGGCTAGAGTGAGTGATGGGGGGCTAGTAGATGGGTAGGGCTAGGCAGTGATGGCTAGGGCTGGGTAGTGATGGGGGGCTAGGTAGTAATGGGTAGGGCTAGGTAGTGATGGACAGGGCTAGGTAGTGTTAGGTGGGGCTAGATAGTGTTAGGTGGGGCTAGGTAGTGATGGGTAGGGCTAGGTAGTGTTAGGTGGGGTTAGATAGTGTTAGGTGGGGCTAGGTAGTGATGGGTAGGGCTAGGCAGTGATGGGAAGGGCTAGGTAGTGATGGATAGGGCTAGGTAGTAATGGGTAGGGCTAGGTAGTGATGGATAGGGCTAGGTAGTAATGGGTAGGGCTAGGTAGTGATGGGTAGAGCTAGGTAGTGATGGGTAGGGCTAGGCGAGAGAGGGAGGGGCCAGCAACTCATGCTCATATAAGGGGAAAGCGCCAACACCCTAAGCGGTTATTTCTGTCCCGCGTCATGTGAGGGGAACGGGTGAGTGGAATGGTGGTAAGGGGGTATGACGGGCAGCAGGTGGAGACGGCCACTAGGGGATACAAACACAGGTAACAGACTCAAGAGGTTCCTGGTGGTGGTGTTGACGATGAGTCAGGTGGGGAGGCAGGTGAGGGTGAGCCAGCCAGGTGGGGAGGCAGGTGAGGGTGAGCCAGCCAGGTGGGGAGGCAGATGAGGGTGAGCCAGCCAGGTGGGGAGGCAGGTGAGGGTGAGCCAGCCAGGTGGGGAGGCAGGTGAGGGTGAGCCAGCCAGGTGGGGAGGCAGATGAGGGTGAGCCAGCCAGGTGGGGAGGCAGGTGAGGGTGAGCCAGCCAGGTGGGGAGGCAGATGAGGGTGAGCCAGCCAGGTGGGGAGACTGATGAGGGTGAACCAACCAGGTGGGGAGGTTGGGTGAGCCATCATACTGAACGCTCCTGAACAACACCTGATTACAGTAACACTTAGTGCCGTTGTAAGATATGATATCGATCTGGATGTATACGATTAGCCAGGAGAGAGAAGGGGAAGGGGTTGTGGGTTGTTGATACACCAGTGAACTCAAGTTATTTTGGGTTAGGTTACTTTTCCTTTTCTTTCCTTCACGACTGGACGTTACCTTTAAGGGGCGGCGGAATAATCTGCTTGTGTACGGGGTCGCCTCTGTAAATTAATAAAATCACACACACACACACACACACACACACACACACATCTAACCACTATGCGTCAATCACCTTCATAACCTAACCTACCATGAAGCTATTACCCTTTTAGGAGGATACTCAGGTCAGAGCGAATGACCTCAAGATTAGACACATCAGCTAATTTCACCTGATAATTGAACCGATGTCTAATCATCAGGCGAAATATGTTATGGTATCTAATCTCCCCTCCCCCCTCCTCTCTAACTCAGATAACCCCCCACCCCATCATTCCTCCCTCGCCCCTGTCTGATTAATTCAAATATCTCTCCCCCTTCCTCATCCCCTCCTCAATTTTCTGACTGTAATGAGGAACCATCATTAGGTTCATTCTACAACTGTGCTCAACTAACTTGCTCCTCTCCCTCAGCACATCATCACAGTGGGCAAGAACCGGAAGATTAGGTTAGGTTAGGTTAGGTTAGGTTAGGTTAGGTTAGGTTTGGTTAGGTTAGGTTAGAGTGGTTAATTCAACTTAAAATAAGCTGAGGGAGGGTGATCACAAGAACTATCGTTAAACTTTGGCGAGGATGGTGAAGGATAGTAGTGAATGATGGTGAAGATTAGTGGTGATAATAGTGAAGGATAGTGGTGGATGGTGAAGACTTTCTAATAATGTTTCCAGATTCAGATTTGCCCCAAACACCGTAGACACATTAGTGACCAACAGGGAGGCAAGTAGGTGGAGCTCATTCTTACTTTCTGAGACTTAAATAACGAGTGAGGTAAAAGTAACATGGCAGAGCACCCCAGCGCAACAGATTCTAGTATCATACTGCGTGACTTTCAAATTCTTACTTTGCCCGATAAATCTCACTGCGGAATTTTCTGCAAGGTGTCGAACTATACCCACCATCTCGACTTTTAATAAGACTGACAGAACCTTAACAACAGAGCTTCCGGTGTAAGTTGATGATCTTCTTGCTACCGAGAGCTAATATTATCTTACCGTGTGGTTCACCTAATAATTAGCCCCTAGCTTATTTCACTTAAGACTAACCACCCTAACGCTAACCTCATCTAACGTTAACCAAACCAAACCTAATCTAATCTAAACCAAACTAGTCTAACCTAATCTAACATAACCTCACCTAAAGTAATGTAACGCTAACTCAACCTAACCTAACCTAACCTAACCTAACCTAACCTAACCTAACCTAACCTAACCTAACACAACTGAAACCCCCAAGTAGCGTTAGGACGGTTAGGGTGTTTACTCGTCAAGTGAAACAAGCTGGGAGGCTAATCTTCAGACGATCCATCTTAATTACTGAGAAGAATCATTGAACCATACTTGTGTTTAAGACTTATTTAGTACATATACTGTACACGGTTCTTGGCAATTTTCTCACACAGTCCAGCCTAATTTTGTACTAAGTGCATTTCAGTCATTTGGTTAAGTGTAATATCAGCAGTAAATGAAAAACTGCCTTTGAAAACTAATACAAAAAATCTGTTCCAATATTGAACAAAATAAAAGGTACATTTTCACTAAAACTTATATTAACAAAAATTATATACAATATTTCTTTTTACCGTACTGTGTTTTCAAAGCAAGACACAAGAGAGTTTCACTAACACAAATCACTTGGTGAAACGAAAAAAAAAAACCAATCACTAAATTTCCATCCAAGAATATATTTGTCTCTATGCATCTTGACTAACTCTACTCCTTCGTCAACATAGTGAGTCATTTGCTGTACTCGTCTACATAGTGAGTTATGTGCTGTACTCGTCTACATAGTGAGTCCTTTGCTGTACTTGTCAACATAGTGAGATATTTGTTGTACTCGTCAACATAAAGAGTTATTTGCTGTACTCGTCAACATAGTGAGTCATGTGCTGTACTCGTCTACATAGTGAGTCCTTTGCTGTACTTGTCAACATAGTGAGTTATTTGCTGTACTTGTCAACATAGTGAGATATTTGTTGTACTTGTCAACATAAAGAGTTATTTGCTGTACTCGTCAACATAGTGAGTCGTGTGCTGTACTCGTCTACATAGTGAGTCATGTGCTGTACTCGTCTACATAGTCAGTTATTTGCTGTACTCGTCAACATAGTGAGTCATGTGCTGTACGCGTCTACATAGTGAATCATGTGCTGTACTCGTCTACATAGTGAGTCATTTGCTGTACTCGTCTACATAGTCAGTTATTTGCTGTACTCGTCTACATAGTCAGTTATTTGCTGTACTCGTCTACATAGTGAGTCCTTTGCTGTACTCGTCTACATAGTCAGTTATTTGCTGTACTCGTCTACATAGTCAGTTATTTGCTGTACTCGTCTACATAGCGAGTCATTTGCTGTACTCGTCTACATAGTCAGTTATTTGCTGTACTCGTCTACATAGTGAGTCATGTGCTCGTCTACATAGTCAGTTATTTGCTGTACTCGTCTACATAGCGAGTCATTTGCTGTACTCGTCTACATAGTCAGTTATTTGCTGTACTCGTCTACATAGTGAGTCATGTGCTGTACTCGTCTACATAGCGAGTCATTTGCTGTACTCGTCTACATAGTCAGTTATTTGCTGTACTCGTCTACATAGTGAGTCATTTGCTTTCAGAGGACCAAGCAAGACTTCACAGCAACCATTCTTCTTGGATATATCTATCTCCTGCTGTAACAGGCGTGAGATACAACTGTCTCCATCCTGCTGTAACAGGCGTGCGATACAATTGTCTCCTCCCTGCTGAAACAGGCGTGAGATACAACTGTCTCCATCCTGCTGTAACAGGCGCGAGATACAACTGTCTCTCTCCTGCTGTAACAGGCGTGAGATACAACTGTCTCTCTCCTGCTGTAACAGGCGTGCGATACAACTGTCTCTTCCTGCTGTAACAGGCGAGATACAACTGTCTCTTTCCTGCTGTAACAGGCGTGAGATACAACTGTCTCTCTTCTGCTGTAACAGGCGTGCGATACAACTGTCTCCTCCCTGCTGTAACAGGCGTGAGATACAACTGTCTCTTCCCTGCTGTAACAGGCGTGAGATACAACTGTCTCTTTCCTGCTGTAACAGGCGTGAGATACAACTGTCTCCTCCCTGCTGTAACAGGCGTGAGATACAACTGTCTCTCTTCTGCTGTAACAGGCGTGCGATACAACTGTCTCTTCCCTGCTGTAACAGGCGTGAGATACAACTGTCTCTTTCCTGCTGTAACAGGCGTGAGATACAACTGTCTCTCTCCTGCTGTAACAGAATGGGAGAAACTTCATCTCTCTACTGTGACACAGATGTGATACAAAGTACAGTATATCATCTCATTTTCTTGTGATACAAAAGTGACTGTAAAGTGAGGAAAACATTGTCAAGTCATCTATCGTGCTGTTGGTGAGACTTCAGGTAGCAACAATGACGGGATCAGTTTGAGGCAGGGTGGGCCGTAGAGTGCAGCTAGTGGAGGGGATGTCACTAATTTGTGAGCGAGGGAGCGTAAGGCGCGTGCGGGGTAGAGGGGGGACTAAGGCTCCGAGGGGAGAGTAGAGCCTGCCGCCAGCGCCAGTGAGGGACCTGCTGCTGCTGGTGGTGCCAGGCCGGGGACATACGCCCACGCTCTCGCACACGTTCACACATGCCCACAGTATCAGACACGCCCGTTGTGACATAAGACACTTAGTGCCACACGAAAACGAATGAGGAAGAAAACATTATCTGTAAATTTTTAAAAAGTCGTTGTGGTGTTCTGGATATACCTCAACTGATCTTCGTGTGCTGCACCCAGGTCACAGGTGAGTGTATTCTAAGAAGAAACATTATCATACACACCCGCCTCTCGCCACCACTAAACACCTGTTAACACTAAAGTAGTGACATTTTCATCAGCGTTGCCCTCCCAGTCTACATCAGCGACTGTGACACCAAAGCCAAAATTCCCCGCTTGTTGTGGGGACATGCCAGGGTAGTTCACGTCTTACCCGACTGGGAATGTCTGGTAGTTGCTCCTGAATTCTTCCTAGCAGATCTGGGTGCCTTGTTTACGGGCTTAAATTGTTGTCCACAAGTTTTTATGACAATGCCACTCCTCGCCCTTGCCGGGTTATGTAGATAGAATGACGCCAGTAACGATTTGCTTCGTTGTTTTCACCCAAGAAGAGCGCCTTGTTTACGCCCTCCTGCGCCCCCGTCACCTGTCCCCTCCTCACACTGTAAACACCGGTAAGCATCCCTTTACGACTTCATACACACTGGAATTAAATCGTAGACGCTTGATTAGGATTTGTCGGGCATAGTTTCTACTCATGCTGCACGTATGTCTTATCTCGTCTTGAGTAACATTCAGAGAACATTGTGTTCATACGTCAATGAACTTATGAGACGACACATTTAGGTACCACCGATCATGATGTTCTATGATCAAATCATCCAAAAACAATCCACTTAGCACACTGTAGCAACTGTCTAGCCAACATTAAACCTTAGAAGAAAATCTCTAAAAAGTATATATATATAATGAAGAAGAGAACCAGGGAAAACACAAACATCTTGACTAAGTTGGGTTTCTTTAATTACTAACGTTTCGGAAAATCATTCTCCATCATCAGATCCTAGAAAACATATTTTTTTTTTTAATAACAGGTAATAATACAGTATGTGTGTATGTGTGTGCGTGTGTGTCCGCGTGCGCACGTGTATACATATCCTGGGACTGACAACAGGTACAGGACAGGTCTCACGCTCATATGTTGATAGTGAACTTGTAGACGAGAATGTGGTAGAGCTGTCCTACCCACACCCTTACACATCCTACAGACAACCTCACACCATCTACCCAACCTCACACCATCTACCCAACCTCACACCATCTACCCAACCTCACACCATCTACCCAACCTCACACCATCTACCCAACCTCACACCATCTCCACACCATCCTCACACCATCTACATCTGCAACCTCACACCACAACCTCCACCATCACCCAACCTCACACCATCTACCCCACACCATCTACCCAACCTCACACCATCTACCCAACCTCACACACCTACCCAACCTCACACCATCTACCCAACCTCACACCATCTACCCAACCTCACACCATCTACCCAACCTCACACCTCCACACCATCTACCCAACCTCACACCATCTAACTACGACCTCACACCATCTACCCAACCTCACACCATCTACCCAACCTCACACCATCTACCCAACCTCACACCATCTAACTACGGCCTCACAAAATCAATCTGCCTACTGTACAACCGCACAACCACACATCTGCCATAACCTCACGCTACCGCTCACAGGATGGTGTATGGAGTGCACAATAAACTAGCTGGTGTCCGCGGCAAAATTCAAAATTCAATTCACACCATCTACCCAACCTCACACCATCTACCCAACCTCACACCATCTACCCAACCTCACACCACCTACCCAACCTCACACCATCTAATAACAACGTCACATATACCGTAATCTCACAACCTATACCTACAACCTCACTGCATCTACCCTCCCAAATTTACATACAACCTCACAGAATATAACCACAACTTAACAATATCTGCCCACAACCTCAAGAGCTAACTAAAACCTCACACCATTAACCCAAAACCTCACATCTACCATAATCTCCAACCTCTATCCATAACCTCACAGTATCTACCTACTACTTGAAGTTGTGTGGTTGCATATACAGTAGCTAAGACAACTGGCTGTGCATACTTTGTGGCATTTGAAGGCTGTCACTAGTCACACGTAAAATTTCGGAGCATATCGACCCCCACCTGCACAGATACTTGTTTTAGCTACTGTACATACAACCACACAATATATTCCCACAACCTCACAAATATCATAACCTCACAGTATTTACCCACAACCTAAATTCCAGTATTTTTTCAGTTTATACGAAAATAATTGCAACTCGGCCAAAAGATTTCGTACAAACTTCTCGTATCTGCCTTCACATTGGTATAGGGTTGCCATATCTGACCATTCAAAAAAGAGGACGCTCCCGAAGACATCCCCCCCCCCGCCCCCCGCGGCACACACAGGCTAATATACATCATACATGGTATAGAAATCTTTAAAAAAAACTTACCTTTGCTTAAAGCTGAACATCTTCATTCCCTTAGCTGCTGTCTTCTCCCCCCACTGTGTGTGACTTAGTGTGCCCATGCAAACTTTTCTGTAGATCGGATCTTTTTCAGTATTGGCTGATTGCTCTTTAGAAAGGTATAGAAGTCACTGCAAGATGTTTCCCGGAAGTTGTACTGTACAGTCAGAATGCCTTTCATTGTTTAACACTCAATTTGTTCCTTTCCTTTGTCCATTGACTTTGCATCAGTGAAAAAACTTTCTACATTTGCATTGCGAGATGATATAGCAAAGAAGAATTGTGCAATTCTTAGCAATTCTGAGTGACATTCAATGTTTGATTTTTCAAAGTATCTGGTCCACTTTTTGTGTTGGCAGATTACTAAATTCTTCATCACTTGTAATTTTCCACAAACTGCTTCAGGTTACTAACTTGGTCAAAACACTTCATCAACTTCTACCCCCCTTATCAATCAAATATTTGACAGCTAAGTTGACAACACCGTACAGGCGTACAAGTGACTATCAGCTGACGAAAACTGAACGAGATCTCTACGGTTTCCACCTTCCCTCTCTCTCTCTCTCTCCCGTCATTACAGTTTCATGTTTTGTTTTCTTCCGTGGAGAAAATGATGGAAGCTGAAATTCCGGACGTTTGAAGAATTTTAAAAATTCCTTCCGGATGAAGATTTCGAGACATAAATGGAGGACATGTCCGGGAAAATACGGACGTATGGCAACCCTACATTGGTAACCCTGTTTTCCTTACAGGAATATGTGGAGCCATCGGTCACACAACAGTTACTCAAGTTTGTCATGATATAATTTCCTATTCTGTGTAGTTCTTTGTTTAAGAAAATTAATTAAATATTTCGAAAAAAAAGGGAGGAAAATGACGTCACAATACGTTTACAACTGTACCGAGACGACAGGAGAGATAGTGTCATCAGAGATCCACCGAAGACTGGTTAACGTGTAGTTGGTAACCAAACCTAGAGTTTTGCCATTATCATTTTGCTCAGTCAGTAAAATCTTAATTCCTGGTGTAAAACAAGTATTTAAATAAAACACTAAACATGATGTTGTCTACTCCTGGTTATCGGTGAAAGTGTGAACTGTACATGAAATAATAAGCATGGGGATACCACACTAATTCAACTACAATAAAATCACTACCACTTACACGGCAGGCAAGCTGAGTCTAACATCATACAGAGGCAGTCAGGGAGGCAGGCAGGCAGGCTCTTGGTCCAGCACCCCAAGAGCCACCTCAGCGATACCTTGTGTTTATTATATCGAAATGATTCACACCAGCTGTCGCGCCGTTATCTATACCAGGTGGAGACCCCCCACCCACCCACCCCGTGATGGACGAGTCTCCCCGGAGCCAGCTGGTGACCATCTTCATGTGTCGCCAGTAACACACAGCTGGTGACAGACGAATCCTCTCGCGCCCTTACAGTGCTGACACCAGCTAGAGTTTAACCACATCTGACCCTCCCGTGTCACACCCTCCCACAGTGTCTACACCCTACCACAGTGTTCACACCCTCCCACAGTGTCCACACCCTCCCACAGTGTCTACACCCTACCGCAGTGTCTACACCCTCCCATAGTGTTCACACCCTCCCACAGTGTCTACACCCTACCACAGTGTTCACACCCTCCCACAGTGTCCACACCCTCCCACAGTGCCCACACCCTCCCATAGTGTTCACATCCTTCCACAGTGTCCACACCCATCATGGTAATGAAGCTCTCCTTTCCTCTGCATTCACTTCATTAATATTAAAATCCTATTAAAAATTAGACACCATAATGTTATCATTAAAACTCGGGAACATTGCCAGGCCTGCCACAAGGCGATGAACTTTCTCCCAGCACAATACCTGTCCAAAGTTTGGGATGCCAACATTCTTTCCTCTACCACGAGGAGACATGAATATGGACGGACAGTTATTACGGGCACGCAAGGTAAGTAGTTCCCAATAACACCATTGCACCACATTCATAAAAGAGCGTCCAGACTAAATCGTTTAAAAAACTAGAAAATAAAAACTAATAACTGAGAACAGTGCATTACAAGTACACACAGGCTATTGTGCTGACCGAGGATGAAGTAAGCAGTACTCGCTGCTAGTAGTACGGAGCGACATACTTATTACTGTACTTTATCCTCTTTTCCGTTGATCGGCTCGTTAGCCGCTTGGTCTGTCGTCGGTTTCTCTGTTCCGCACTGTTATCAAGTTCTGAGCATGTATTGGCTTCAGAATGTATTTGTATCTGCGCCAGTGTTGGTCAAGTCTGGCCTTGAATGGGCTCACACTTGGTGCCGTCATAACGTTCTCCGGCAGATTGTTCCAAGAGTT
>NW_024736650.1:4658580-4756080 GCF_018991925.1 Homarus americanus
CAAAATAGAACATAATAAGCGAATTCAAACAATAATAATAACGTCTCTGTTATTCCTAAACTTCACATACATCTCTGACCTTTACATGAAACGGGAAATATATAAAGAAAATTTAAATACCAACAACAACAGCATCCTCGCGGAGAATTTTAATGTAATCGATAAACTGAGGGAGGTGGAGAGGAGGGAGGGAAGGGACACGCTGGCTATGTTTTCTGGCTGGGGTCCAAGCTCGGGGTATATTTGGTGGTAGCAACACAAAGGACTCACCACGGTAATTGAAGAAAGTTGACACCTAGACTTTCTCAGTTTAAATACTTCGCCCAACTCTGATTCATTCTCTATACTATAACGATCTGGCCTCTCTCTCTCTCTCTCTCTCTCTCTCTCTCTCTCTCTCAGCTAACCCTTCCCCTTCCACCTAAAGTTTATTCTGCAAGTAGGAGTCACAACCAATTCATCGATATCCACTGGCTAATAACTGCTTGTGTATATAATATATGTTAGCAAGAAGGGGATCACCTGAAGATTAGCTTTAGTTTATTTCAACCTGTGTTTAATCATCAGGTGAAATAACCTTAGTGTTTAATCTTCAGGTGATCATAAAAATAGAAAACCCATATCCTGCTTGCCGCACCACATATCCTCACTACTGCACCACATATCCTCACTACTGCACCACATATCCTCACTACTGCACCACATATCCTCACTACTGCACCACATATCCTCACTACTGCACATATCCTCCTCTACTGCAACATATCCCTACCACACCCCCATATCCTCATTAGTACACCACATATCCTTACTACTGCACCACATATCCTTACTACCACACCCCATATCCTCATTAGTACACCACATATCCTTACTACTGCACCACATATCCTAACTACTGCACCACATACCTTCACAACATAGAGCTGTTTCCTAACCATATTGTACCAGATGATGGTGATATGTGGTCGAGGCAATAGAGTGCCATCCCAGTTATTGATCCGGGGAGGGTGGCACCGAGTGTGTGACGTCATCAACACTACCTGTTACTACCCCTTACTGGACACACACTACACCACTGGCCACACACTACACCACTGGACACACTACACCACTAGCCACACACACTACACCACTGGCACACACTACACCACTACTTTACCACCACACTACACACTACACCTACACACACTACACCACTGGCCACACACACTACCACTGGCCACACACTACACCACTATCACACACTACACCACTAGTACACACACTACACCACTATACACACTACACCACTGGCCACACACTACACCACTATTTACACTACACCACTGGCCACACACTACACCACTGGCCACACACTACACCACTACTACTACACCACTACACACTACACCAGTGGCCAAACACTACACCACTACTACACCACACCACTGGCACACACACAACACACAATACACACTATACCACTGGACACACACTACACCACTGGACCCACAGCACAACTGGTTGTTGGGTAGATGAGGGGTAGAATGAGTGGTAGAATAGTGGTAGATGAGGGGTAGATGAGGGGTAGATAAGTGGTAGATGAGGGGGTAGAATGAGTGGTAGATGAGTGGTAGATGAGTGGTAGATGAGGTAGAATGAGTGGTAGATGAGGGGGTAGAATGAGTGGCAGATGAGTGTAGATGAATGGTAGATGAGGGGTAGAATGAGTGGTAGATGAGGGTAGATGAGTAGTAATGAGGGGGGTAGATGAGGTAGATGAGGGGTAGATGAGTGGTAGATGGTGGTACATGAGGGGTAGATGAGAGGTAGATGAGTGGGTAGAATGAGTGGTAGAATGAGTGGTAGAATGAGTGGTAGATGGTGGTAGAGTGAGGGGTAGAATGAGTGGTAGATGAGGATAGAATGAGTGGTAGATGAGGTGGGGAGTTATCACCACCACAACTACTAGCATTACCACCATCACCTTTCCACAAGAATCACCATCACTACCTCATTACAGTTATCCATCAGGACTTCCTGCACAGATAAAACGAGGTTAATTTAACTCGGTGACGTAAATATATATTACTAATGACAGTAACCATTTGCCTATCAGAGAAGATAAAATTAAAGGGTTCACACACACACACACACACACACACACACACACACACACACACACACACACACACACTCACGTTGTGGATTCGCTTCCACCCACTTACCAGATTACTGTATAGTATACACATAACACTGTAAAATATATATATATATATATATATATATATATATATATATATATATATATATATATATATATATATATATATATATATGTGTGTGTGTGTGTGTGTGTGTGTGTGTGTGTGTGTGTGTGTGTGTATGTAATAATAATAACAATAATAATAATAATAATAATAATAATAATAATAATAATAATAATAATAACAATAATAATAATAATAATAATAATAATAATAATAATAATAATAATAAGCGGTTTATTAATAGAGTTGCAGCCTGTTGCTGAAAATATACAAACTTACATTCGATTTAGACATAATGATATGCGTTGAATACATTTACAGGGCTGTACAGTACACATAAATCAGGAGTTGTTAATTATTTTAACAATAGATGGGATGGTGCTATTCTTATATCTATCAGTGAGAGCTCTTATGGGCTGAATTTTGTTGTAGTGGTGGACTGCGCGAGATGGGCTGGGGACTGCCGGTGGCAGGAGGTGGCGATGACGAGGATGGTGCAGTAGTCCACTGCCAAACCTTGCTCGTGCTTGGTGGTGGAGGTCACTGAGAATGGCATTTCCAGGGTGGAGAGAGCGTTGTTATAGCCGGAGTAGTCTGCGCCGAGCATGATTCTGCAGGCCTTTTTCTGTACCTTCTCTAGCTGACGTTGTTGGGTAGAGTTGAGAGAAAACGACCAGGCTGGTGACGCATACGTTAGTTTGGGAAGAATAAAGGCGTTGTATGTATGTATGTATGTACGTATGTATGTATGTATGTATGTATGTATGTATGTATGTATTAATGTGATAAACATGTGTATGTACCAACAGCATGTTGCTTGTTTTAATCAAAATTGTACTAAATGCTATATAATAGTTCCTTTTGATAAATGTACAGTATAACAGGTGTCACTGAAGAGGGCTGAGGCTCTCACGTGCCAATATACCTTTGTTATTCAGTTTGTATCTGTATTTTTATGGCTAAACAAACTGTTTCAATATCAATATGTAATACACAATCTGTAGAGACCGAGTCATGTATTGATAATCTTTGCAATGATGGTTGTTCTCTCCGGTTACTGCGTCATAATGGTGTACATAAACACATAAGAAAATATGGAGTCTGCAATAGGCCGGTTGGCCTGTGCATGGCAGCTCCTGTCGAGAGTTACTACCACTCTCTATCATCCATGAATATATCTAGCCTCCTTTTAAAACTTTCCAGAGTTCCAGCACTTACTACAAAGTTGCTAAGCTTGTTCCACTCGTCCACCACCCTATTTGTGAACCAGTTCCTTCCTATCTCCCTCCTAAACCTGAACTTATCCAACTTAAATCCGTTGCTACGAGTCCTATCCTGCTCGGATATTATAAGAACTTTATCTATATCTCCTTTCTTGATTCCTTTCACCCACTTAAATACTTCTATCGTATCTCCCCGCACTCTTCGTCTTTCTAGGGAATGCAAGTTAAGTTTCTTTAGCCTATCTTGATATGGAAGGTTTCTAAGTCCCGGAATCATTTTCGTCATTCTTCGCTGCACCGACTCCATTGAATTGATATCCATTCTGTAATAAGGGCACCAGAACTGAACAGCATAATCGAGGTGCGGCCTGACTAGCGCAAGATATAGTGTGGTGTAATGTGGTGTTGTGTGGTGTAATGTGGTGTAGTGTGGTGTAATGTGGTGTAGTGTGGTGTAATGTGGTGTCACTTCCTTCATGTGTGAGGTTCGTACAGTGTTCGTCAAGTGTCCTACGCTGTGTATCTCGGATGTGAAATAGTTGAGACAGAGGGCGAGGGTGGCGTCCTTGACCCCAACTTGGGTTGGATGTTGGGAAAGACGAGCAAGTGTCACATGCAACAAGTCTTATGGAAGATTGGTCCCTGGGACGGATATTGCAATCATTTTGCTGTGTGTGTGTGTGAGGGGGAAAAAAACGAGTCCTCACCAGTTACCTGTACAATTGCATTTCATCATCCACCACGACCACTCAGCCGTCCCTGGTGTAATCACCATTTTCTGTAAAGGAAATGAATCAGAAAACGTGCGGTGTGCTGTTATTTCTCAGTGGCAGCGGCTGTGATAATTGTTGTGAATAATTGATTACAGTATTCTCCTTTATAATATTACAAATGTTAAAGATGTGACACCACAGACTCGTTTAAATAAGTATAAAAAATATGTCACTAGCGTCTCTTACTTGTCAAGACATCTAACAGTTAAATCTATACTGTAGTCTATACAAGGTGTCACATTGCGTGATAGCTTATAGTACAACAGCAGTACTGTCCTCATTTCCTGAGGTAAGAGGTGTCCAACAGGTGAAGATAATTTTGTTGTTGTAATACAAACATACATAGTGTATGTATGTATATTTGTCTTATTAAGCGAACGATCACGTGTTAGCATTCCCGACTGGAATGAAGGACAGGGTTCTTCCTCAGAAACTTAGCAAAATATGAAAACGTTATTGAGTGATTTTGCATCCTGCCAAAGTGGTATAGTAACGCAGTACTGTACCTGATGAGTGTTACCTGTACCTGCTGAATGGGAATACCCAGGACCACCCTCCCTTTACCGCACAGGATATTGGTGTGAGTGTGTGTGAGTAAAAAAAAAAATGTTTTGCAATTACAGATGTTTAAATAATATATCACAACAGGAAGGAAGAAACATTACCGTACATAAAGTATATAAATAAGACGTTTACAGAGTGTTGAAATAAACGAAAATTAAGAATGGTTAAAAAAAATACTTCAAGTATTACTTTTGTTAAGCACTTACAGTACATATGTTTTTTTTTTCTTTTCAGTAGCCAGCGTGATACCTAGTTTTACATATTCATTTAAAGAAAATAAACTACGAAATAACATGTATGTATGTATGTATGTATGTATGTATGTATGTATGTATGTACAGGAATATGTATGTGCACAAGAGCCTAACACACACCCCACCCAAGGCTAAGTAAAGTGAGTTCCCGCTGTGAATATCAATAGCGTGAGCGGGCCCCACACACCGACCCACCCATACTCAGTATTTTAAGACACGAAGATAACCCAGCCCATGAGAACAAAGACGTATATAAGGGAGACCACACACACACACACACACACACACACACACACACACACACACACACACCCCAATGACTATGCTACTCGCCTTCTTGGATGTGTATGGGTTTGTCTCTTTCAGCCCACGCCCACACGCTGAAAACCTTACACGCCCACACACTGAATAATTTACACGCCCACACACTGAAAAACATTCGCACCCACACACTGAAAAACCTACACTCCCACACACTGAAAAACCTTCACGCTCACATACTGAAAAACTTATACGCCCACACACTGAAAAACCTACACGCCCACACACTGAAAAACTTACACACGCACACGGCTTTTAAACTTACAAGCACACACACACATTAAGAACTTCTGACTGTTGCGTTACTCTTACCCATGAGAAATACCATAATACTGTAGAGCCTAACCTAATCTAACCTAACCTATCATTATCATAAAAAGCGCATTCATTTTCTAACGTTGCCTCGTGTGCTGGATAAAACATAACTCCAACATTCATACATACTTTACACCCATCTACAGTACACATAACATAACAAAGGCAGGCTGAGGTACTGAGGAGTTCTTATTATTAAAACTTCCATTGGGTTCTATTCACATGTACAGTATACACACTGAAGTTGTTAGCGAGTAAAGTTTTCTGTCAAGCTTGGTGAGGTAATCTATAGCTGCTTGGTGCGGTAATTTATAGCTTGGTGAGGTAATCGATAGCTTGGTGAGGTAATCTATAGCTTGATGAGGTATTTAGCTTGGTGAGGCAATTTAGCTTGGTGAGGTAATCTATAACTTGGTGAGGTAACCTAGCTTGGTGAGGTAATCTAGCTTGGTGAGGTAATCTAGCTTGGTGAGGCAATCTAGCTTGGTGAGGTAATCTAGCTTCGAGAGGCAATCTAGCTTGACGAGGTAATCTAGCTTGGTGAAGTAATCTATAGCTTGGTGAGGTAATTTATAGCTTGGTGAGGTAATCTATAGCTTGGTGAGGTAATCTATAGCTTGTTGAGGTAATCTAGCTTGGTGAGGTAATCTACAGCTTGGTGAGATAATCTATAGCTTGGTGTGATAATCTATTGCTTGGTGAGTTAATTTATAGCTTGATGAGGTAATCTAGCTTGACGAGGTAATCTAGCTTGGTGAGGTAATCTATAGCTTGGTGTGATAATCTATAGCTTGGTGAGTTAATTTATAGCTTGGTGAGGTAATCTATAGCTTGATGAGGTAATCTAGCTTGGTGAGGTAATCTACAGCTTGGTGAGATAATCTATAGCTTGGTGTGATAATCTGTAGCTTGGTGAGTTAATTTATAGCTTGGTCATATAATCTATAGCTTGGTGAGGTAATCTTAGGCTTGGTGAGTTAATTTATAGCTTGGTGAGGTAATCTATAGCTTGGTGAAGTAATCTATAGCTTGGTGAGGTATTCCGTCAGAACAAGACCGTCACATCTTCCTTGGCTACCGTGAACCTCCAGCATACTCCCCCTGCTGGCCTACTGTACACACTCAACCCTTTATGGAGTAGTCTAGCACTTGGGTATTTCATTCAAAGTAACGTCAGACCATTTTAATCTGCTGAGAATAAACCCCTGTCACTCAGTTGGTTAATGCTCTACACTCTCAACCTTGTTTTTACTTAGGCGGGTGTAGTTGTGTGTGAAGGTATATTTGCTAAGGCAGGATACGAAGGTGTGGCTCAATGAATATAATTTGTATGTGGTCAGGTTACAGTACACACTTATAGGAAATATTGTGAGGATGTAAAAATTCCCGAGCAGTAGCTGGTGGTGGTAGTGGTGGTTAAGGGAAACCCCAGAGTCGTGGCAGATAATCCCCGGCCACCCTCCTTCATCCCAATTACCTCTGGTTAAGGTAAATACCACAAAGTACATTGACCTAAATACACTTACTATTATACTAATGCTACACCACTTATCACTCCACCACACACACCGGACCTTCTCAAACTTACGCCTTAACTTAATTAACTCGTCGTATGAGCTTAAATCTCTATGCATAAGGTGTTATAATTATATTCCCGCTGACACGTATACCAGAGATATAAAGAGTATGCAGTTACAACAAATACGACGGCGGGAAACATTACGGAAGGTTAACATAAAGAACACCTCGCTGTTCCTCTTCCTGGCTGAGGCAACTGAACGCGAGTGCTCATCCTCCTCATGCTGTTGAGGCACAGAAAAGACGGTCGTACAGCAACGGCTAGTATTGATGAAATATTATATATTCGCAGAAATGTTTATGTCCCCTTCGTAAATATTAGTCTCTCTCTATAGTTGGCTGAATAGGGTCCTAGTATTTGGACCGAAATATACCAGCTGCATACATACAAACATACATACATACATACATACATACATACATACATACATACATAGTGTCACGTCAATATTTTTCCAGATGGCCACTGGTTCTCGATGACGGTAACCATGTTTTTCGTGAGTTTGGTAACATTAATGCAATTCCTGCAGCTGTTGTTGTAAAATTTCCACGAGGCAGTAGTCATCCCCAAGACTGACAAAGGAAGAGAAGGACAACCCAGACACGAGGCACCGTGAAGAGCATTATAACAGTCAGTCTTTAAAGACAAAAATATTCCTCGCCGTCAATATCCCTCCCCCTTAACATTTCCGTTTCCAAAACACTGAGATAAGTTTTCTGGCATCTACTGGAGTGTCTGAGAAGCTCAAGCGATAATCATGGACAGGTTTGTCTTATTCTCAGTCATATGGGAAAAGTTCTTCCACTGGTCTGACAGTTTCACTTCACGGCTATACCTCTTGTATACCAGACGTCTCTTTCCTAACTCATAATAACACGTCGTATTTGCGTAGCACAAAATGGAGTATTCATTGTAACAATCAAACACAACATCAATTCTAGTACCTGGAGCACTGAAGCGAATAATGTCATTCTGTGCAGATACATACTTCCAACTTCTTGTACAAGAGTCATTCCAACAAATCATTAAGCAGGTCCAACTTAACTTAACAGGTGGTAACCCTTTCCGTATCCTGATTACCTGCACATCACTTGCCAGAGAAGGAACAGGGTTTTAGGGAACCTGATTATTCCACCACGAGTTCATTAATCACCTGAATATTAACCACCCTAATGCTAACTTTACCTCACTCCAACCTAACCTAACCCCCCAGGTAGGTTAATGTGGTTATCTTCAGGTGATCCAAGTTACCGTATTCTACTACTTTACTAAATGTCCCCTTAACCATAGCTACTCACTCAAGACAGCGGGGTAGACTGGAGTGATAACTACACCAAGACGATCTTAACGAGGTGTTTTTTGTGTGTTTTTTTTTTATCTCGGTAATGTTTGAAAATCGGGAGTATTGACTGACTACAGGGCTAACCACCAAATGTTGAATTAGATAAGCAGATTCTTAAGGACTCATCCAAAGCCGTGTGTGTGTGTGTGTGTGTGTGTGTGTGTGTGTGTGTGTGTGTGTGTGTGTGTGTGTGTGTGAGACGGCACCAACCAGGAAGTTCCTCAAACACAAAGATAAATACAATGGAACAAATGCAAGCACGCGCGTACGTACACACACACATTGCACAACACCAACACTGCACAACACCATTACCCCTACTATCACCACCACTACCACCACCACATAATGCAGTGCAATACATGGCAGTCATACCATTCTAGAAACACATCCAAGTCATTGCATTATCCTCAGCCTCACGTCTCCTCACTACCCCCTCCACCTCTCTAACGAAGGAGGGGTGTGGAGTGCGAGGTGAGGCACTGATGGCCTATATAATGTATTGATCCCAAGCGACACTGATGTGGGTTTCACCACACCCTCACCCTTGCTCCACACATACACACACACACGCTTGCTTCTTGCTTGCTTGCTGCATTTAATTTTTTTGTTGCACACACACACACACCGTAGGGTCAAGACCTATTCAGGCGCTGGTCCAGCTGAGCGGCGGCCCTCCTTGGCCAGGTCGGCCCATTCCCGAATTCCCTCTCCCCAGCCCATCCTCACCACCGGGATATCTACATAATGAAAAGTGATAATTTCGTTTCGGAAAGAAGTGGGATCAGTGATGAACAGTGATTAACAGTGATTAAGCCAGTGAATTCAGCACCAGACAGTACCAGTGAGAGCCGTGACCCACCAGTGAGATAAGCACCCTTGGGAACTGACAACCATCTTCTGACCAGGGGTGCTAATCCGTCCACCCTGGGAACAACAGAGGGCCGGCCAGCTCACCTGACTACGGGATAACACAACATCACCTAGCAGAGTGAGGTACTGTGACACCACCCCACATCACACAATGTCCCCACGACTATCTTTAACACTGGGTATACCTAGTTCTATCCTCATATTAACTACTTTAGTGCTCATGGGACATCCTAGGATAATTCTGAGGGCTTTATTTTGCATTATCTCGAGCTTGTCAACGCCTTCCCCATGACTACGTGAGGTCCTTCATATCAACACCCGAGGACGAGTCACTGTACCACGTCAAAACCACACCACCCTGTGTCCCAATGACCACGTGAGGTCCTTCATATCAACACCCGAAGACGAGTTACTACACTACGTGAACACCACACCACCCAGTGTCTCTATGACCACGTGAGGTTCTTTATAGCAACACCCGAGGACGAGTTACTACACCACGTGAACACCACACCACCTGGTGTCTCTATGATCACGTGAGGTCCTTCATATCAACACCCGAGGACGAGTTACTACACCACGTGAACACCACACCACCCGATGTCTCCATGACCACGTGAGGTCCTTCATATCAACACCCGAGGATGAGTTACTACACCACGTGAACACCACACTGCCTGGTGTCTCCATGACCAGCCCAGGCCCGGGCCATCAACTGTAAACTTTAATAATTTGTATGTTCAATTCATGCCCCTTCTTCTTTCAGTAATGAAAGCTTTTGTTAACGACCCACCCACCCCATGTCTTTGTATGTAATAAGTAATTTTTGTCCAATGTATATTTTCAGCCTTTGGGCTGCAGAACTTTTTCAATAAACCGTTAATTATTATTATTATTATTATTATTATTATTATTATTATTATTATTATTATCATTATTATCATTATTACTATTATTATTATTATTATTACTATTATCACACACACACACAGAACAATGCAAGTAACTATTTCGAAATAAAAACACGAAGATTTTCAAGCTCTTTCATAACTTTTGCTATTGTTCTCATTAATATATATATATATATATATATACTGATAACCACAAGGAAAGAAGAAAACACGAAGTTCCCAAGCGCTTTCGTGTTTTCTTCTTTCCTTGTGGTTATCAGCATATACCTAGATAACGCGCACCTACAGTGATTTACTTGCATATATATATATATATATATATATATATATATATATATATATATATATATATATATATATATATATATATATATATATATATATCATTTTTAGTCCATATAACAAGCGGACTTTAAACATATAATCAATGACCTCACCAGACAGTACTCGAACCCTCGACCTACTGCGTTGGACCAGGGAACGTTACCGACCATGCCACAAGAACACTAAAAGCAGTTCTAGACTATGTTATATGTTACACAAAGCCTGTTCATCGAGCTGATGGCGCCGTGAACCTCCCGTTGGGAACTGCCCGTGCTGCTTATGTGGATGTCAGTAGCATTTTACCGAATCCAGCTGGTATGAAACACGAGGTACCATATATACTTCATTTTTAGTCCATATAACACGTGGACTTTGAACATAATTATAATCAACGACCTCACCAGCCAGGACTCGAACCTTCGATCTACTGCATGGGACCAGGGAACGCTACCGACCATGCCACAGGAGCACTAAGAACAATTCTAGACTATGTTATATTTCACACGAAATTCTCTGAGTTCTCTACTTTTTATTTCACAGTGATCACCTGTCTATAATTCATGGGTGATATTTGTGAGTCTTTGTGGGAGTGAGTGTGTCTTGCTCACCCGCTGCACGACTATGAATACCTTTGACCCTCACAACATTCCCTGCACGTTACACTATTCGATCATCTATCTCGGAAATCCTTAGGTTCTATTGGTTCATCTCAGTAGGTTCCAAGTCTACCAATACCTTAGCTGTCCATCTAGGTCTTAGGTGTCCTTGTGGTCTCCCAATATGCAGTATCCATCCCGTATGTTTTGGTTTTTAATACATACAGTTGGATCATTCGCTGCTGTCACCATGCGTCCCAGCTCTAGGCGCGCTGCTCTCACCAGCAAACTAGTTCTTCACCAACAGCTTGTCCGTACAGGCTTCTCGTGATATTGGTCTCAAAGTTTTTATTTTCAGTTTCTCCTTTAGTGTTTTGGGTGATGCTTAAGAGCCATATGGGTAATGCTTTAAGTTCCAGAGCCAGATGAAGCTTTGGTTAGGTTAGGTTAGGTAACGAGCAGCAACACCTTCACCTCCAGATCTTAACTAACGATGTTACCTTTGTATGTTATCACTGACCCGAGGTGGTAAATATTGTGTACGTTTTCAATCTGTACCTCAGCTATGACTTCAGTGGCTTCCTCAAAATGTATTGTAATCATGTCTACTACTGAGCCTTAATTTTGTGTTGTTTGACCTTTATGTTTAGTCCCAATGTCTCAGCAGTATTTTACAAGCTTCTTACCTTTCCTTCCAAAACACCTTAACCTACATCTATCTGTCCAACATCCACGTAAGTTATTGTAAGAGCCTGACAGTTGTATAGCGTTGTCTTAAACACACACACACACACACACACACACACACACACACACACTACATCCTTGACCACCGAAGGGTCAAGACGTACCTGGCGCTCCTCTTGGAGCAGCCAGGTCAACTCCCTCCCCTGAACCCTCCTCCCCACTGGAATATCAACAAGTTCTCGCCAGAAGTTACAATTTCATTTAGGAAAGGAGTGGAACCAGTGTTAAACAGAGGTGGACAGTGGTGAACAGTGCGTAAGTCAGTGAGAACAACTCAACAGTAACAGTCGTACCCAACTTAACCTTCACACAGTGAGGTCCCAGGTACCCAGTGATAACGGCCCATGAGACCCAACAACAACCAGCGATGTGTTAATCCGTCTACGATAGGAAGGCCTAAGACCAAACCTCACTCATATAACACCATCTGTGAGGGAATTACTATACCACGTCAGGTCCCTCATAACACCATCTGTGAGGGAATTACTGCACCACGCCAGGTCCCTCATAACACCATCTGAGGGAACTACTACACCACGTGAGGCCCCTCATAACACCATCTGTGAGGGAATTACTACACCACGTCAGGTCCCTCATAACACCATCTGTGAGAGAGTTACTACACCACGTGAGGCCCCTCATAACACCATCTGTGAGGAAGGTACTACACCACCTGAGGCTCCTCATAACGCCATCTGTGAGGAGGTACTACACCACGTGAGGCCCCTCATAACACCATCTGTGAGGAAGGTACTACACCACGTGAGGTCCCTCATAACGCCATCTGTGAGGAGGTACTACACCACGTGAGGCCCCTCATAACACCATCTGTGAGGAAGGTACTACACCACGTGGGGTCCCTCATAGCACCATCTGTGAGGGAGATACTGCACCGCGTGAGGTCCCTCCTAACACCATCTGGGAGGGAGTTACTACACTACGAGTTTGCTGTTCAACACCTACATTAATCTGTATGTTCACTGTATGTTCCTTTACCTTTCTCTAATGAAGGCTTTTGTTAAACCACCAATGTATGTAATAAATCATTTATGCCCAATGTATATTTTCAGCCTTCGGGCTGCAGAACTTTTTTAATAAACCGTTAATTATTATTATTATTATTACACACACACACACACACACACACACACACACACACACACACACACACACACACACACACACACACACACACACACACACACACAGTGGGCAGATGATGATAACACCATCACCTCTCTGTTCTTAGTTCCCGACCAGCACAACCAACACTCTTCTTCTTACCACATGTCCTCTCTCTCTCTCTCTCTCTCTTTCTCTCTCTCTCTCTCTCTCTCTCTCTCTCTCTCTCTCTCTCTCTCTCCTCCAAGTCATCACTAACACCACAGTCATCCACCATCATAACACCACAAGCCATCACCATCATAACACCACAAGCCATCCACCATCATAACACCCAAAGTCATCCACCATCATAACACCACACCATCCACCATCACACAAGCCATCCACCATCATCACACCTAAAGTCATCCACCATCATAACACCACAAGCCATCCACCATCATAACACCACAAGTCATCCACCATCATAACACCACAAGCCATCCACCATCATAACACCACAAGTCATCCACCATCATAACACCACAAGTCATCCACCATCATAACACCACAAGCCATCCACCATCATAACACCACAAGCCATCCACCATCATAACACCACAAGCCATCCACCATCATAACACCACAAACCCCATCCACCATCATCACACCACAAGTCATCCACCATCATATAACCACAAGTCATCCACTACCATTACACCACAAGTCATCCTCTATCTATCAGAACGCTACGAGCTGTAGCCCCTGACAGTTAATTGTCGCACGTGTAAGATGTTGTAAATCAGCGGCGTAAGTGAGTTTACACCCTGGCGTTGATAGTGGTGTTGTGAGGTCCCCGAGCGTGTAAATGTATCCCCGGACCCTCAGTACAGTCTTTGGTCAATGTTTCAGACGCAATAACTTCTGCCAGATTTTCTCTCGATATTCTAAATTAAATGGCAGTTTATGTATCTAGAGTTGTAAAGATTAATAAAATTAAACAAGTGGAGGGGAGGCTCTGGCATTTGTCGCCGGAAGAGGATGCTGTTATCGTCTTCTGACGACAGCTGGGACGGAGGCGAGGGGGCATGAATCCTATTCTTGAGGACTGGTGAGGTACTGGTGTTTGTTAATGATGTCATTGTCACGTCGCACTAGTCGCAGCTCATTTGGTGAACCGGAGTGATGGTGTGTTGGACGGGTTTGGTGTGGTGGAAAGACCGATAACGATACTTGTACTAGAACTATAGAGAAGCGAACCCAGATTGTAAAAAAAAAAAAAAAACAGGGAGGAAAACTTGAAGTGTACGACCACCAGTGTGTGGGCTTTAAACGTGTGTTAAATGTCTGGCAGGTTGAAGGTGATCACCACAGTCTTGAAAATTCTGAAACAAAACGTCTTATAATCACCTCTCGCTACCACAGCCAATGTTTACCTTCAATCACAGGCAAGTAATTATTATTATCATTATGCTTCATGAGAAGTGACTATTATGAAATAAAGGAACTTTCGAAATTTGGCTTAGTCTGAATGTGACTGTAAACTGCCTTTATGGTCGAGTGGTCAAGGTGACAAGCTGTGACTGGTCTACTCAGCCTGACATGTCATCAATAACCTGGGATGAAGAATTACTACTATAAGAGCGCGGTACAAAGCCAGTGTGAAGAAAGAAGACGGAAAATTTATTTATCTTATGAATAATTTCCAAGAATAACAGGAAAAACAAAGCCATATATGACAAACCTTTATTTTAATGGTAACATACAGCCTCCATAATACGAATCTCTGGAGACAAGTCGTTGAGCCTCCTAAAGTCACACCACGGGAGTCTCCTAAACCCTGAGTTGATCCAATCGTGTTCTGCGCATTGTAGGTAACAGCACTTTAGAACATAAACACAGGCACACCGACAATTCAACCAGAGAAAATCTTCATGAAATCTGCTCCCAAAGAATTACACCTCCGAATTACATAAGAATTCCGTATTGCATAAGAACCTGGGATAAGAACGTTACTGATTTACTGTATGTGAAGAGACCGGACACAATCTTATATCAAATGGGCAATAAGATGAGGAGCTACCAGAATGACTGGGTCCTGCCAGTTTAAGGTATAGTAACTTAAACACCTTCTAGCGGCGTCTCCTGTCCTTACTTGTTCTTACGAGGTTAATTAAATACACTCGCACCCTCAACCATCCGTGTCTTTTTGTGTGTGTGTGTGTGTGTGTGTGTGTGTGTGTGTGTGTGTGTGTGTGTGTGTGTGTGTGGCTGTGTGTGTGTGTAATAATAATAATAATAATAATAATAATTGACGGTTTATTGAAAAAGTTCTGCAGCCCGAAGGCTGAAAATATACATTGGACATAAATGACTTATTACATACATTGGTGGTTTAACAAAAGCCTTCATTAGAGAAAGGTAAAGGAACATACAGTGAACATACAGATTAATGTAGGTGTTGAACAGCAAAAACGTAGTGTAGTAACTCCCTCCCAGATGGTGTTAGGAGGGACCTCACGTGGTGTAGTAGTTCCCTCCCAGATGGTGTTAGGAGGGACCTCACGTGTTGTAGTAGTTCCCTCACAGATGGTGTTATGAGGGGCCTCACGTGGTGTAGTAATTCCCTCACAGATGGTGTTGTGAGGGGCCTCACGTGGTGTAGTAATTCCCTTACAGATGGTGTTATGAGGGGCCTCACGTGGTGTAGTAATTCCCTCACAGATGGTGTTATGGGGGACCTCACGTGGTGTAATTACCTCACAGATGGTGTTATGAGGGTCCTCACGTGGTGTAGTAATTCCCTCACAGATGGTGTTATGAGGGACCTCACGTGGTGTAGTAATTCCCTCACAGATGGTGTGATGAGGGACTTGACGTGGTGTAGTAATTCCCTCACATATGGTGTTATGAGGGACATGTGGTGTAGTAATTCCCTCACAGATGGTGTTATATGAGTGAGGTTTGGTCCCAGGCCTTCCTATCGTAGACGGATTAACACATCACATCGCTGGTTGTTGGGTCTCACGGGCCGTTATCACTGGGTACCTGGGACCTCACTGTGTGAAGAAGGTACTACTGTTACTGTTGAGTTGTTCTCACTGACTTAAGCACTGTTCACCTCTGTTTAACACTGGTTCCATTCCTTTCCTAAATGAAATAGTAACTTCTGGCGAGAACATGTTGATATTCCGGTGGGGAGGAGGGTTCAGGGGAGGGAGTTGGTATGGGCCAACATAACAGTTGACCTGGCTGTTCCGAGAGTAGTGTGTGTGTGTGTGTGTGTGTGTGTGTGTGTGTGTGTGTGTGTGTGTGTGTGTGTGTGTGTGTGTGTGTGTGTGTTACGGGCATTAGTCAGTCAGCTGCCACGATGTAAGGTGTACAAGATATGAGATAAAACTTGCTTCATTTTTATCTCAGCCAACAGGGAACGGTGACCACAGAAAGGGATAATTTGATTAGCTGTAGCACTGTATCTCTTAAAGATCCAGTTGGTAATACTGATCCCAGGGCTTTGTCGGCTATCCTTGGGCAAATTGCCTAGATATCTATTATTATTATTATTATTATTATTATTATTATTATTATTATTATTATTATTATTATTATTATTATTATTATTATTATTATTGTCGTCATCATGTTTGCATACCCAGTGACTCATACACCTACATACACCTTCATTCATACAGGAATACAAACTTACGTGCACACGGAATCGGAAACAGGCATAAACGTATGAACTTCCACACACATACACAAACATACACGGTGAACGGTAATAATGTTACAGGAAAACGAAGTCGCAATACAATACTGGCAGGAACAAAAATTAACAGGAAAACGTCACCATTAACTAGTTAGGTTAGGTTAGGTTAGGTTAGGTTAGGTTAGGTTAGGTTGGGGCTTGGTTAGGTTGGTTATGTTAGGTTAGGGTGATTTTGGTTAGGGTGGGTTGGGTTAGGTTAGGTCGAGTTAAATTAGTTTGGCTAGGTTATGTTTTGAATGTTTTCTAACTATACCAGACCTAACCTCACCCTCCTTTGTCTCTTGAAACTTAGAAACCATCTAACCAATCTTCTCCCTAAGCTTAGAAACCATCCCCCTCTATGGTTCCCTTGCTCGAGGCCATCCTTCACCTCTGTGACCTCCAATCAGAATCATAAAGTTTATTCAAAATTAAGAGTCAGAGAGTTTATTCAGTAACATCAACACAGCACCTGTACAAAATTAGGTCTGTACAGATTACAGATACGAACATTTTACCTTAAGAAACATAAGAAACATAAGAAAATAAGGAGTCTGCAATAGGCCGGTTGACCTGTGCATGGCAGCTCCTGTCGAGAGTTACTACCACTCTCTATCAGCCATGAATCTATCTAGCCTCCTTTTGAAACTTTCCAGAGTTCCCGCACTTACTACAAGGTTGCTAAGCTTGTTTCACTCGTCCACCACCCTATATGTGAACCAGTTTCTTCCTATCTCCCTCCTAAATCTTCCTATCTCCTATCTAGGTGGTGCCATAAGTAAGGTACAGACAGAACGTATGCAAATAGTACTTAACCCTTCATATACTCAGAGTAGGGTAGAGTACACGGGAAAATGGCACTCGAAATAAATAGTAAGAAAAAATGGCAAAAAATACCCGAAGGAAAAAATTATAGAACGAAAAAATGCAAATAATGACACAATAAAAAATGGCACAAGGTAAAATGGCACCGTAAAAAAATGGCACATGAAAAATATTGCCATTTTTCCTACATTCATAGAGTAGTACAATAAACATTATCCATAACAGTCACGAACACTAAATACGTACAGAGTTAACCTAACCCTATCAGATAACAAGCCCTCCGCCAGTAGCTCTCGTAGCAGTGTTAACTTGGTGTCACCTGTCCCATACAGTCACGGGTCACGGTTCTTGTGTGGTACAACAGGTTCTGATGTACAGTACTGTCACCCTCTACTTCTTCCCAGTACATGGGTAACAGGTATCGTGTCTCCTCCAGCACCAGTACACACCAGTACACATGACCTAGTACAGTACCAGTACACATGACCTAGTACAGTACCAGTACATATGACCTAGTACAGTACCAGTACACATGACCTAGTACAGTACCGGTACACATGACCTAGTACAGTACCAGTACACATGACCTAGTACAGTACCAGTACATATGACCTAGTACAGTACCAGTACACACGACCTAGTACAGTACCAGTACACATGACCTAGTACAGTACCAGTACACATGACCTAGTACAGTACCAGTACACATGACCTAGTACAGTACCAGTACATATGACCTAGTACAGTACCAGTACACATGACCTAGTACAGTACCAGTACATATGACCTAGTACAGTACCAGTACACACGACCTAGTACAGTACCAGTACACATGACCTAGTACAGTACCAGTACACATGACCTAGTACAGTACCAGTACACATGACCTGGTGATCACCCTTTTCTTCACATGCAAAAATAATATACTTTCATCCCAGTAGTACCAGAGAACAGAATAGGCGGTACTTTTACACACAGCCCACCAATATAGTACACAGCCCAGTAATGCGGTGCACAATGACTAATGCCAGTGCACAATGATAATGCCAGTACACAATGATAATGCCAGTACTGACCCAGTAATATGGTACACGGCCGGTATTATTATGATGCCTGACCCAATGTGCCAGTACACAGCCAGTAATACCAGTACACAGCCAGTAATACAAGTACACAGCCCAGTAATACAGTACACAGCCCAGTAATACCAGTACGGCCATTAATGCAGTACTGACCCATTACACAGTACAGCCAGTAATACCAGTACAGCAATAATACAAGTACACAGCCAGAAATACAGTACACAACCCAGTAATGCCAGTGCAGCCCATTAATGCAATGCCTGACAGTAATGCCAATGCCCACAGCCAATGTCACCAGTACACAGCCAGTAATACCATTACAACCCAGTAACCAGTACACAGCCCAGTAATACCAGTACACAGCCCAGTAATACCAGTACACAGCCCAGTAATACCAGTACACAGCCCAGTAATACAGTACACAGCCCAGTAATACCAGTACACAGCCCATTAATACCAGTACACAGCCCATTATACCAGTACACAGCCCAGTAATACCAGTACACACGACCGATTAGTACCAGTATCAATACACTACCAGTAATGTCTCTCTCTCCTGCAACAGGGCGTGGTGGTCAACCCCAGCAGCGTGCAGTTTCCCTCACTCCACGGGCACCCTGGCCTACGCTCACGACCCACCAGGCACAAGAACTATCCAGCACCCACTCCAACGCCCGCGTCCATGGCTACCGCTGCACCAGACAGATTAAAGCAGTAAGTATTAATGCTGCTTGTGACCTAATCTAACCTGACCTATTGTCGTCATGTACCAACCTCTTCTCTCCTCCGCCGTGTAGGGAGGATGACATAAGATGGTAACCCGCTATAACGCCAAGAAATATCGTTGGATTTTAACCGAACTACGTCTGTCGATGCGTACCAATTCAATAGCTCAAATGGGGTCAATAATCACCATTTTCTGTCGGTAATGTCCAGAGTTATGACTAGGCTTAGGATAATTATGCATTTAAAAATGCTAAATATGCATGCAAATATGCAGTAAATAAATAATAACTACTAAGTTAATAACTCCTTTTCTGTACATTTTCTCAGTAAATTTACTTTCCCAGACAGGATGTCGCCGAAGTAGGATTTTTTAAAGAAGGATTAAATACAAAAAACAATATACTGACAAAGTAATTTATTAAACAATACTGAAAAAAGTATTTTCCTTTTAAGAAAACAGAAGAACAAAAGAGTGTCAGGAGGGAACTAATGGAGCCCGTGCATCTATACCCTGCCTGGCTGAACACGAACCCATCACGTACAGTTCATGTCCACTGACCAGCCAATCACGGCCTAGCTAACCACAGCCTAATGTTGAGCTATATAAAAGTCACTTAAGTATGTTCCTTTTGGATATTATGACGCTAAAACAAAATCGTGTATTTTCGATTTTGTATTAGTGCAACAAAATGGACATTTATTATATTTCAAATATCAGTAATTTCTGCCCCAGCGTTGCTGTTATGCTCGCGAATTTTTTTACCCTTGTGGTTGAAGATTTTTTGTTAATATTTTGGAATTTTCAAAATATATGCCTTATAAAACAAAAAAATATGAATATGCACTTTAGCTCAAAAATGGCTTAAATATGCATTTGCATATGCACATATGCAAATGCATAATTATCCTAAGCCTAGTTATGACCGTTTAGTCGTATTCTGTAGCGAGGAGTGAGACTTAATCCCTTGGGACCCAGACGACTGTGGTGCACATAGAGTGGTTACTGTGGTGTGGTGAATGGTGGAATGGTGACTACGATTATGATGGTGACTGTAGAATGGTGGATATGGGGTTGCGAATTTGCGACTGTTGAATGTCGACTATTGAGTGTTGGCTGGTGTGGTCACTGTAGAGGGGTGACTTATGAATTTTTAATGTGGAGTGGTGATTGGTTAATGGTGACTGGTGCTGTAGCTATAGAGTAGTGATTGTGGTGTGATGACTGACCTGGTGATTGTAAAGAGTGGATGAGGAAAAAGACTGTTGAGTGGTAACTGTGGAGTGGTGAAGAAGGGAAGCCAGTGTGCTGTGTCCTGTGTGATTCGTATACAACAGTGTATGGTGAGTCAGGGGTGATGATTAAACTGGTGAGAAGCTTGAGTGGTGACTGGGTGAGGTATGGTAGTGACTGGGATAGGTATGGTGGTGACTTGTACAGGTATGGTGGTGACTGGGATAGGTGTGGTGGTGACTTGGCCAGGTATGGTGATTGGACTCGGTATGGTAGTGACTGGGATAGGTGTGGTGGTGACTTGGCCAGGTATGGTGATTGGACTCGGTATGGTAGTGACTGGGATAGGTATGGTGGTGACTGGGCTAGGTATGGTAGTGACTGGGCTAGGTATGGTAGTGACTGGGCTAGGTATGGTAGTGACTGGGCTAGGTATGGTGGTGACTGGGCTAGTTTTGATGGTAACTAGATTAAGTATGGTGGTGACCGGGCTAGGTATGGTGAGTAAGATGGTCAAGAAATATCGGGGTGGTGAATGAGTGATGAGTGGGGCCGTGCGAGGTCAGGCTGACGATCGCTTATACGATCCGTGTAGCAACATCTGGCCATAATAACGACTTACCTCCCACGCCCCCTCCTCCTATATTCCTCAAATTATTACGCCTCCTTCCACCTCACCAACGCCTCTCCCACCTCCCTCATCCCACGCTTCCTTCCACCCCACACTCATGTCCCTCTCCGACGTCACACTCTCCCACCACAAATTACCCTCCCTCCCACATAGCCCACCCCCTCCCTCCCTAATCCTCCCACATAACCCACCTCTTCCCTCCCTAATCCCCCCACATAACCCACCTCTTCCCTCCCTAATCCTCCCCATAGCCCACCCCTCCCTCATAATCTTCACAACCCCACCTCCTTCCTCCTAATCCTCCATAACCCACCCCTAATCCCTCCACATAACTCACCTCTTCCCTCCCTAATCCTTCCACATTACCCACCTTCTCCCTCCTTAATCCCCCCCCCTAAGTGCCACTCTCCCCGGCTCAGCTTCCCTCAGGGCCAGCAGACACACCACCTCGATCATCCGACACAGTTGTACAAATAAAAACCTCACGTACGTCGAGGAGCGAGTCACACACACACAAAAAACACATACATGAAAACCACACAGACACACATAAAACACACATATACATACATACATAAAAACCACATATGCACACATAAAACACGCACATACACATACATACATAAAATCCACACACACACACTCCAGAAGTTTAGAGGTGATGATTGGACTGAGAACACCAGCTGACGATGCGGTCTCTTCCTCAATAATTTATGGCGCCTCGATTAAGACCAACATCATCTCCCACAACACAAGTTGATGTAAAACAGATGCTCACCAATGCCAAAGGTCACCCACAGTCCCAAAATACAAGGTGATCGAAAAGTCCCTGTGCACCTGATCAACAACATTAACCTCGTTCAACAACACTATTTAAATATTTCAGATGCACAGGGATTTTTCGATCAGCCTGTATACGAGATATTCACTGTTAAATATATATTGTTCCTGTGATAAAACTGATAATGCTGAATGTGGGTTTTGTCCACTGTTGCCAATTACTGCACTGTCATCATCTCCTCCACACACGTGTTTGATTAAGACCAGAGATCTAGATACCTTACATGAGTGGTCAGTAGACTGGCAAATGAATTTTAATACTGATAAATGCAAGGTACTACAGATAGGGAAGACGAATACAAACGTTAAGTATAAACTAGGTAACACGGAAATAGAAAACTCAGTTTGTGAAAAAGATCTAGGTGTATTTGTTAGCAACGAAACCTAAAAGAAACAATGTATTAGCGTTCTGCAACAAAGGCAAACCAAGTTCTTGGGTTCATATCTGGGTCTGTGAGTAACAGAACTGCTGACGTTATCTTGAAGCTTTACTAACGTGGTGAGGCCACACACATGGATATGCGGTTCCAGTTCTAGTGTCCTTATAGAATGGACGCATAGATTCTTTGGAGAGAGTACAGAAGAATGACAAAAATGATCATAATATTAAGGAAACCTTCCATGAAGAAAAGACTGAGAAAAGCGAGCACATTCATTAGAGGGCGTAGAGTTAGGGGAGATATGATGGGGTGTACAAGTGGGTAAGTGGGATTAACAAGGAAATGGAAATGGAAGATGTTCTGGAAGCTCAGTAATAACAATACTTCAAAACAATAGCTTCAAATTAGATAGAATTCCGATTCAGAAAGGATATAGGCAAGCACTGGTTTGGTAATAGAGTTGTGGATACGTGGAATAGGCTACCGAGTGCTATAGTAGGATCGGGGACGCTAGGGAGCTTCAAGACGAAGTTGGATAGGCACATGGAAGTGCTGGGATGGGTGTGAAAGGGATCTGCCCTGTATGGGCCAGTCGGCCTCCTGCAGTATCCCACTTTCTTATGTTCTTATGTTAACTCGTAAATGACTCTACTGTACATAACCTCGAGATTTGTTGAAACATTTTGTGACTCTTCTCTCACAGAAACAGATAAATAAAGTGAACGGAAATAAATTCACAGGAAAAAAATTCACATTTTATATACATACCATTAGTAAGTTGGGTTAGGTTAGATTAGGTTAGGTTAGGTTGGATTAGGTTAAGTTAGGATGGGTTAGGTTAGGTTAGGTTAGGATGGGTTACGTTCGGTTAGGTTAGGTTAGGTTAGGTTAGGTTAGGTTAGGTTAGGTTAGGATGGGTTGGGTTAAGTCAATATATTAGACACCATTTTCGGTCCCGTTGTGTTATTTTTTCACTTGATCCAGATACCTTTCTCACTGTGCTAAAATCAATTAACTTCTCGTCCATGTGTTAAAACCAACCTCTTTCACGCTCAAATGACATATTTAACCAAAATGACTTGAACCTAAACGCGATATGACATTCTTTACAAACCAGACGATCTCGGGCCAATGAAATGACAGTAAATGACATTTATCATAACATATGTCTATTTAAGAATTTAACTACGTCATTTATAAATAGATTAGATACGACATTTCTAATACAAAATCTTTATATATTTGTTTTATGTGATTTCCATTTTTTATGCGAATTTCACGTCAATGGGATCTGGCTTTGATGTTGTAAGTCAACCAGTCTTTTTTTTTATTATTTGCTCCGCATGAGGGCTAGTTTATTGGTTAACCAGTCTTAACCCTTTGACCACGATGATTTAACCCCCCCCTCATCTCCCTCACACTACCCAACCCCTCCCTCACACTACCCAACCCCTTCACCTCACTACACTACCCAACCCCCCACCCCCTTCTACCTGCCCCTTCACCTACTACCCAACCCCCCTCCCACACTACCCAACCCCCTTCACCTCCCCCTCCACTACCCAACCCCTTCACCTCCCTCCACTACCCAGCCCCTTCACCTCCCTCACACTACCCAACCCCTTCACCTCCCTCACACTACGCAACCCCTTCACTACCAGCCACCCCTTGTCTCGCTCCCACCTCCTTCTCGCCTTCCTCCCACTAACCCTTCCCCATTTGATTTCTTCCCACCAATCCTTCCTTTGCCCCCCCCTCCCTCGCTTCACTCTCACCAAAGAAATTTTGATCCTCTGCCTTGGGTATGTACTGTATGTCTCACCTGTAATTTATTGTTCTGCTACACATAAATTTGGTTTGCTTTCATTTTATTCTTGGGCGTCAGGGTGTATATATAAGTCCTCTATCGTTCAATATAATGTACTACAGTTTCACACATTTCTTCCTGGTAAATGTTCGGACAATGTGTTGCTCTCGGCAGGGTTGTGTGAGGTGACAAAGTTACAAATATAGAAATAATGACTGAAATATTCCCAAGGACCCAGTGAATAGATGTAACATGAAGCAGCCCATTTTACTTTGTCTCTGCCTTATTATTTTTACATACTGCAAGTTATATAACAAAATATACATAAAAGATATATCTAAACCCAGAAATATATCCCAAGTTTATGATTAAATGAGCAAAATAAAAATCATTATTTATTTTCCAAAACCAAACATTATTTTCTAAGATATTATAACCGAGTTAGACAGTAAGTATGAGATATTTTGGTTTGCTTCCTAAAACTTAAAGTGATATCTGTCACATCACTCGCCCATTACCGCCTCAAGTTTCTCATGAGCACCCGGTTGGAACGTGTTATTTAGTGTAAAATATCACTATTACTACTCGTTATCTTTAGGTTCATTACGTCGCTTCGATATGAAAAACGTAGCATCAGAGTGTGAAGTAATGGAGTAAATGCATGCCAAGTCTCCAGCGGAAAACAAGAGTTGAGTGTTGACAGTCGGCAGGACAGAAGGAATCCACAGACAATGAGCGACTTAAGTTATGAGGACAGAGCAGGGAGAAGGACCTGAGTGTCTGGAACAGCTTACTTAAGCAGGTGGTCACGTCAAGCACTATATAGGTCAAGTAGTCATATTCAACCACAGAACTCTGAACACAAGCTTTATTCACTTATCAGAGGAAAGGCGATCACATCCTGAAGTAAGCGACTGACACATAAGAACATAAGAACATAAGAAAATAAGGAGTCTGCAATAGGCCGGTTGGCCTGTGCAATGTGCATGGCAGCTCCTGTCGAGAGTTACTACCACTCTCTATTATCCATGAATCTATCTAGCCTCCTTTTGAAACTTTCCAGAGTTCCCGCACTTACTACAAAGTTGCTAAGCTTGTTCCACTCGTCCACCACCCTATTTGTGAACCAGTTTCTTCCTATCTCCCTCCTAAACCTAAACTTATCCAACTTGAATCCGTTGCTCCGAGTCCTATCCTGCTCGGATATTATAAGAACTTTATCTATATCCCCTTTATTGATTCCTTTCACCCACTTTAATACTTCTATCATATCTCCCCGCACTCTTCGTCTTTCTAGGGAATGCAAGTTAAGTTTCTTTAACCTATCCTGATATGGAAGGTTTCTAAGTCCCCCACAACACGCTAAAAGTCAAGCCATAGCCCAATTTACCTCAAAATTCTCTATAATTAACAGTGTGACGAAAACAATCTAAATGTAACGTTCTCAAGAAACCAAACCCGAGCTTCACTTAGCGTTAGATACAGATAAAAGTGAGCAAAGAGCAGCGCCCTTACGTAACACCTTGACATGAGCGGCTGAGAGTTATGCACGCTCACCATCAGCCTGATAAGGTTATACTTGAGTATCATGGAACTCTGGTTGCTCACACCTCCACAGGGGCTGTACGTATATTCTTGTGTGCGGTAGGAGGGGAAGTGAGGATGATGATGATGCACAAACATTAGAAAAAAGCAGTTGTTTGTGGTTGCTGATACGTAATGACAACACAGAGGCACGTAGTCGTCCTCCTGACAAGTTGCACTTGCAACGTGAGTGAGTTTAAGATTCCTTTCATCGCTGAGGAGTGCGCGAAGAAATTAGTGGCCAGCTGCAGCATCTTCCCCAACTGCCAACACCATGTTTGGGACCAAACCCTACATACCAAGTTAATGTAACTAGTAGCATAGCTAAACCCTCACTCACACATATCCTGTTTACAATGTTATATGAGAAATGTCAAAGAAGGTGTAATTACCTTACTCGATACGGTTTCTGGCCAGAGCTGAGGTGACACGTGTGGTTGGTGAGGTGACACGTGTGGCTAGTGAGGTGACACGTGTTGTTGGTGAGGTGACACGTGTGGCTAGTGAGGTGACACGTGTGGCTAGCGAGGTGACACGTGTGGCTAGTGAGGTGACACGTGTGGCTAGTGAGGTGACACGTGTGGTTGGTGAGGTGACATATAATGACAACAACAAAAACAACAACACAACTGGAGAGGATGAACGCGTTCTCCTCGCGCGTGTGTGTGTGTGTGTGTGTGTGTGTGTGTGTGTGTGTGTGTGTGTGTGTGTGTGTGTGTGTGTGTTTGTGTGTTCATAGCCAAAAGAAAGTCGTGATTTATATACGGAAAAAATCGATAGCCAAAAGTGAGGTTTTCTTGTTGGAAGTGTGACTGATGATGATGACCAGTGACGTGGGTGATAAATGGACCGTAAGTCTCGGCCCTCAACTTACAGGTGATTAAATAATATGAGATCATCCAGTTTACTTCACCAGATGATTACACACCCTAGATCACCTGAAGATGAGACACCCCAACACTACAATGAGGAGTAAAGTTAGGTTGGCGTTAGGGTGTTTAATCTTCAGGTGATCCAAATTATGATGTTCCTTCACAACCTCTGCCCTGAGTAATGTGTTTGTATAAACTGACAACAAATAAATAAAGTACCTAGGGGTACTTGTAAGCCCGGACCTACAGCCTAGAAAACAGTGCGTTAATGTTCGAAATAAGGCAAACAGAATATTGGGTTTTATATCTAGAAGTGTAAGTAACAAGAGTGCAGAGGTCTTATTGCAACTACAGTATATCTTGCGCTAGTCAGGCCGCACCTCGATTATGCGGTTCAGTTCTGGTGCCCCTATTATAGAATGGATATAAATTCACTAGAGTCGGTGCAGCGAAGAATGACAAAAATGATTCCGGGACTTAGAAACCTTCCATATCAGGATGGGTTAAAGAAACTTAACTTGCATTCCCTAGAAACACGAAGAGCGCGGGGAGATATGATAGAAGTGTTTTAGTGGGTGAAAGGAACCAATAAAGGGGATATAGATAAAGTTCTTATAATATCCGAGCAGGATAGGACTCGGAGCAACGGATTCAAGTTGGATAAGTTTAGGTTTAGGAGGGAGATAGGAAGAAACTGGTTCACAAATAAGGTGGTGGACGAGTGGAACAAGCTTAGCATTCATGGATGATAGAGAGTGGTAGTAACTCTCGACAGGAGCTGCCATGCACAGGCCAACGGGCCTATTGCAGACTCCTTATTTTCTTATTTTCTTATGTTCTTATGTACTGTGTGTGTAATAATAATAATATAAAAATATTTTTATCATAATTATTATTATTATTATTATTATTATTATTATTATTATTAGTATTATTATCATTATTATTATTATTATTATTATTATTATTATTATTATTATTATTATTATTATTATTATTATTATCATTATTATTATTATTATTAATGGTTTATTGACAAAGTTCAGCAGCCCGAACACTGAAAATATACAATGGAAATAAAACGGTAACAAAACCGTTCATTAGAGACAGGAAAGGGAACATACAATAAACATAAAAATTAGTGTTTACAGTGGAGTCACGTAGGTCACGTGTGCTGAGGTGTTGAACAGCAAATACGTAACGTAGTAACTCCCTCACAAATGGTGTTATGGGGGACCGCACGTAGTGTAGTACCTTCCTCACAGATGGTGTTATGAGGGGTCTCACGTGGTGTAGTAACTTCCTCACAGATGGTATTATCAGGGGCCTCACGTGGTGAAGTAACTTCCTCACAGATGGTATTATGAGGGGCCTCACGTGGTGAAGTAACTTCCTCACAGATGGTGTTATTGGAGGCCTCACGTGGTGAAGTAACTTCCTCACAAATGGTGTTATGAGAGGCCTCACGTGGTGTAGTACTTTCCTCGCGATTGGTTTAAAAATAAAGCATGTGAAACACAAAAATTTGCAAATCAGCACAAGATGCGCGAATTTTTCAACTCCACTAAAACACTTTATGGGCCAATCACTCCTGGCGCAGCCCCCCTCCGCTCATCCGACGGTAACTTCATAATTAAAGACGATGAAGGCCTCTTTCAGCGCTGGAAAGAGCTCTACCATTCACTGCTCAACCTAAACACCGATGTGGATGTCTAGACTACCCAGTAGGTCCCTCAGCATCCAGAGCTGACCCACCTCAGCTATCCTCCATCCTTGGATGAGGTAGCTACCGCCATCAAACAGATGAAAAATAACAAAGCCTCAAGGCCTGATGGAATTCCAGCCAAGGTGTATAAAGCAGGAGGACCTCTGCTTACCAGCCGTCTCCACTCTCTCCTGGAGAATATATGGGAAAAGGAGAAAATTCCCCAAGCTCATAAAGACGCCTCCATTGTCAATATATATAAGAACAAGGGAGACCTGTCAGACTGTGGCAACTACCGCGGGATCTCGCTGCTGTCCGTAGCTGGCAAGATTATCGCCCGAGTCCTCCTAAACAGACTTCTTCCTAAGGCGGAAAACTTCCTCCCAGAATCACAGTATGGCTTTAGACCATCACGTGGCACCACTGACATGATTTTTGCTGCCCACCAGATACAGGAAAAGTGCAGAGAACAGCATCGTGACCTGTACATGGCTTTCACCGACCTAACCAAGGCCTTCGACTCAGTCAACAGGAAAGCCCTCTGGCGGACCCTCAGCCGTTTTGGCTGCCCACCAAAAATCATCGCCATTGTGTGGCAACTCCACGATGGGATGAACGGCAGTGTCCTGCACAACGGCACCCAGCCTGAGTTCTTCTCCATCCAGACAGGGGTTAAACAAGGGTGTGTACTGGCACCAACTCTCTTTTTCATTTTCTTGGCTGCCTTCTTTACTCGTGCCAGTGCCAATTTAGCCGGCGGGGTGGACATCGAGTACTGGGTGGTCTTTTCAACATAAGACGACTCCAGGCAATAACAAAGGTGTCGGCAGCTTCCATTACTGAACTTCAGTATGCAGACGACCTCACCCTTGTTGCTCACACTGAACACGACCTACAGGAGATCCTGAACACCTATGCAGATGCGTATACACTGTTCGGCCTTGAGGTGAATGTGCGTAAGACTCAAATTCTCTTTTAACCTGCCCCTGGTACAGATACACCTCCACCATCCATCCAGCTTAACGGTACTACCCTTTCTAATGTTACCCACTTTCGGTATCTCGGCTCCCACCTGTCCACCACCGCCGACATCGATGAAGAGATTCGGCATCGGATCAGATGTGTATCTCAAGCCTTTGGCAGACTCCGAAACCGTGTCTTCAGCTGTAGGGAGCTGAAATTATCTACAAAGCTGCACGTATATCGTGCAGTGGTCCTTCCCACCCTGTTATATAGCAGTGAGACATGGTTCACATACAGGAGGCACTTCAAGGCACTTGAAAACTTTCACCAACGTAGTCTACGCCCCATCCTCCGAGTTCGCTGGGAAGACAAGAGAACAAATGCCAGTATCCTTGCTGACGCCAACTGTAGGAACATCGAGGCTACCATTATCCATGAACAACTACGCTGGATTTCCATGTTACCCGCATGAACGACAGTAGGCTGCCAAAGCAGCTACTTTACAGTCACCTAACGAATAGTAAACGTAACGCCGGCGGGCAATTGAAAAGGAATATGGATACCACCACACGAGAAGGTGTCAATACCTTCGAGTTAGCCCGACTGCAAACCCAGGCAGACAAGCGCCAACGCCGGAAAGTGAGGTCGCCCTCAGCGGGTACAATGTACCCATCATAACTTAACCTAACCTAACCTAATCCAACCTAACGTAACCTAATCCAATCTAACCTAACCTTCCCGTCACGTACTGTCAATAAATTACTGATTTTAACACATTTGTTTCATTCCCTTACTTTGGTTAAGATAATGAATACAATGTGATTTTTTTCACATACGCGTAGTAGTAACTGAATAAAATATTGTTTGTTTTGTTGCTTTAATTAAAAAAATATATAACCTTTTTCCTGTGATTTTTTTCCTAGCCAAACTTGTGACGTTTTCCTGTGACTCTATTTCCGTTCACCGAGAGGAGCACCAGGGGCAGGGAGTGTAGCACCAGAGGTAGGGAGTGGAGCACCAGGGGTAGGGAGTGGAGCACCAGGGGCGGGGCCAGCACCAGGAGGTAGGGAGTGTAGCAGCACCAGGGTAGGAGGTGGTCTGTAGCACCATGGGCGGGGAGTGTAGCACCATGGGCAGGGGAGTGGAACACCAGGGGCAGGGGAGTGGAGAACCAGGGGCAGGGAGTGTAACAGAGGTGAGAGTGGAACACCAGGGGCAGGGAGTGGAGAACCAGGGGCAGGGAGTGCTTAGCACCAGGGCAGGGGTGTAGCACCATGGGCGGGAGATTAGCACCAGAGGTAGGGAGTGGAGCACCAGGGGTAGGGAGTGGAGCCTCAGGGGTGGGAGTGGAGCACCAGGGGGTAGGGGAGGTGGAGCACCAGGGGTAGGGAGTGTAGCCAGGGGTGAGGGAGTGGAGGAGAACCAGAGGGTAGGGGTGGAGCACCAGGGGGTGGGGGTGGAGCACCAGGGGAAGGGGGTGGAGCACCAGGGGTAGGAGGTGGAGCACCAGGGGTAGGGAGTGGAGCACCAGGGGAAGGGGTGGAGCACCAGGGGTAGGGGGTGGAGCACCAGGGGTGAGAGAGTGGAGCACCAGGGGTAGAGAGTGGAGCACCAGGGGTAGGGGTGGAGCACCAGGGGTGAGGTGGAGCACCAAGGGGTGGGGAGGTGGAGCACCAGGGGTGAGGGAGTGGAGCGGGCGAGCAGCTTGGGAGTAGGGAAGGGGGGGGACAACATGGATAGGGAAAAGAAGCAGGACGAGTGTAAGGAGGAAATGTAAGAAAGAGGCCTGAGATAAGGAGAGAGGAAAGGAAGCCAGAGAGAGGAAAGGGAAGCCAAAAGGAAGGAAGCCAAAAAAGGAAAAGGGAAGCCAAAAAAGAGGAAAGGAAGCCAGAGAGAGGAGTGACGTGTGTTCCGGTATGTGATAACACTACATAAAATAATTTAATTATAAAAACTTTTACCTTTGAGGGTAGGTTAATGCCACATGACGACAGAGAAAGACTGAAGCCACACACACACACACACACACACACACACACACACACACACACACACACACACACACACACACACACACACACACTTCTAACATATGTGTATTATATTACCTCACGAAAACTTACAAGCCGCGTTAACACAAAATACAGGATTATTATTACCAACACTGATAACAAAACAACACACAGGGAATGTCAGCAGGGGTCAGGTCACCGTTCTATACCTGGTGTGAAGCAATGTATCAATATTAATAACTACTAAAATTGTCTGGTTTCGCTCTTGCTAGGTATATACTGTATAACTCCGACTGTCACAGTTTGCCCTCCCTGACACGGGTAACCACCTCCTGGGGGTTCGTGGTCATTAGCAATACCAAGAAGCACAAACTTGGGACCCTTGTAATCATGTAATCATTTTATGAGATTCAGATAAAATAATCCAACGATGCGCCAGAAATATTGACCTCTTGTGTGCGGAATAAAATCGTCTGGGAGTCACCCAAATAAAATATTAAAAGCGGCGTCCCCGTCGTAAAGGGGTTAATCGGTGTAACACTGAATACTAACCACAAAGGAAAGTAACTTGGCACTGGTGGGGTGGGGGGAGGTAGTGTGTGGTTTTCTCAACGTCTTACTCTTATAGTATGTTAATGAGCAACTGGTGGGAGGAGGAGGAGGAGGACCACGTCTTATGCCCCCACAAGTCTCATCTGTCTTCTCTCAACCCTTCCCTCCATCTTCCACACCATCCCTACAATCCTTTACCCCCCCCCACACCAGCACCACTACACTGCCAAATCTCCTACTTTCCTCACTCATAGTTTCTTATTTTCTTTACACCTTATATATAGTTTCTCCTACTTTTCCGTGCCACCTACTCTACCCATGTATTCCATTGCTCTGACTCCTTCTCCTCTACACACAAAGGACCACCCCCCCCCACACGCTCACCTTCCCCCACATACTACCCCCCCACACACACACATTGTCTCCCCAGAGACACAATCCTCCCACAGAGACACAGTCCTCCCCACACACTATTCACAACCATGCACCGTCCTCCCCACATAATCACGCCGTCCTCCCCACACCCCACCCTCCCCACACCCCACCCTCCCCCACACCCCTCTCCCCACACCTCGACCTCCCCACACACTGCCCCTCCCCCACACTGCCTCCCCCACACCCCACCCTCCCCCACACCTCGCCCTCCCCACACACTGCCCTCCCCCACCCCACCCTCCCCCACACCTCGCCCTTCCCCACACCTCGCCCTCCCCCACACCCCCCCACCCCTCCCACACCTCGCCCTCCCCACACACTGCCCTCCCCCCCACACTCCCCAGAGGTGTAGCGGCGTACATCAACAGTTACTGCTCTAGTCAGTCTGTATTTCGTAAACATTCACAACAAGGGTCACTTGATAGTCTAATCGTTTACTGCTTCAATGTCTAAGCTTTAAGGTCTTGAGTCTCAAGTACCTTTCACTCAGTCTTAGTTTTTAAACACCGTTCACCCAGTCTTAGTTTTAAACACCGTTCACCCAGTCTTAGTTTTAAACACCGTTCACCCAGTCTTAGTTTTAAACACCGTTCACCCAGTCTTAGTTTTAAACACCGTTCACCCAGTCTTAGTTTTAAACACCGTTCACCCAGTCTTAGTTTTAAACACCGTTCAACCAGTCTTAGTTTTAAACACCGTTCACTCAATCTTAGTTTGGACAGAGGTGAGAGAAGTGTTGTGACTCTACCCAACGTTTCGGGGTGCCTCAGTTTCCTCCCATTGGTCATTACATATACAGTATATGAATCACCCAGTCGTCTTGTATGTTATCCTGGTGCCCGGGTCGCCAGCTCCGGTGTCAGTGGTCACTAGGTGCTTGATGGCATCAGTGGTCACTGGGTGGTTGGGGCTGGGTCGTCACTGGCAAGAGGGCGGGCTCAGCAAGCTACACACGACCACTAAACAAAGTGTTCCTTGTCCTCACCTCCCGAGCTACCAAGTGCACTGCACTCACTGCTCCTAAGTACAAAGTGGCTAGAAACATGAGCCAATATACACACACATTTTCATTCATTCGTTGTCATTGGGTCATTCATATTGTTACAGTATGTGTATTCTACTGTGGTTCTCCCCTTCTGCAATACTTTACACTTGGTTTACGCTTTTCACTTCACACATGCCACCATAACCCAACAAATGTAACTTTTTCCTCACTCTTACTGCTGCTTCCAAGACGTTGTTCATCGCCTGTGTGTAGGGTGACCCTCACCTCATCTTTCAATCATTACCCCTCCTACTACCCACCCATTAATTATACTCATCTATTATTTCCCATTCTTTCAGTACACACAAACACACACTACAGTATATATATATATATATATATATATATATATATATATATATATATATATATATATATATATATATATATATATATATATATATATATATATATATTCAATGTGTGTGTTTGTCATAAACATTCCAGTAGAGAGAAAGATGATAAGGGCTGTGGTGTAGCAGAGGATGTGGATAATGATTGTGTGGGAGGAGTAGTGACAGTGTGGCGTGGTGGCAATAGTGTGGCTGTTAGGAGAGCATCGACCGGTCCTCACCACAATAATAATGATGATAATGGTGCCCCATCATGCCACCCCCTACTACGGGACCCCACCAAAGCTCCTGCCAAGGTCCCGGGGTCACACAGGCTGCAGGGGTCAGCCGCCCACAGTGCCAGCTGCACATCGCCAGGATGTAAACTTGGCTACAGTTCACAGATAAAAACTGGGAGGATGTTTGTTGCATTACTTACACCCAGCCCCTGAGAGACACCCTATGTGCAGCTGCAGGAAGCGCACGACCACAGTGTGGGAATATGTTCATATCTGATAACTTATAATCACTGCGAACGATATTTCTTAAAAAACTACAGAGATGACCCAAAATTGGTCATGGCTCGGTTTAGAATTGAATTAATCACACGACCGGCAACACTGTGTGAGCGAGCAAGATGAGTTTGCGACAAAAATTCTCCTGGTAATTCAGGCACTCATAGAAGTCTTTCTGAGACCAGGTAAACGAAACCAAAATTATTGAGTGAACTGATGTTTGCTCTTAGTGAACAAGCCAAGTGTTGGGAGTTTCCTTATACTGCAGTCACGTCAACTAGCAGACACAATAACAAAATGTTGTCTTGTTTTACGCATCAATATATTTATAATTATCAATGGCGCACATCGCCAATATTATTACATACAGTACATACACACAACGCACACATAGCCAACATAATGCTCTGTAACTAATGACCTGACCTACAGTACACTCGGCGGTCAGTTGTTGGCCACCACACAACCTAGTCTTGGTTAACTACTGTACACGGTGATGATAATGACACTCTAGCACAGTGGTTCTCAACCTTGTTTGCCCCATGCACCCCTTGCACCATATGTCAGAATGTCATTCCCCCCCTTCCTTTCCAAGATTGTCTGCCTCAAAAAGTGCATTCCAAATAATATGCATATAATACTGAAAATCCTTTATTTTTTCCATATTAGTACATATACATTTACAATTTTACATGGATTATTTTTATAGTGGAGTTTTATAAATTAAATGCCAATTGAAAATGTTGATGGATTTATAAAACTTGAATAAAAGAAAATAGTTTTTTATATTTATAATGAATTACTTAACAGACCAAACTGAAGCATAATGCAATAAACAAAAAGTTCAATAGAATACCAGGATATTGTAAATTTGTAATTAATTTTATTCAGATGAAGATTACAGTCAATGAGAAACCTGTGATTGTTTTTTCTTCGCCAATTCTGGAATACGCGGAGGAGTGCTTGAAAGGGCACAACGCAGGTCATTTTCTACCTCTAATCTACTACGTTGCTTCGTTTTAATTTGCAACTGAGTTGAAAAGCCTGACTCACAAAGATATGTCGACACAAACGGAAGCAAGACACGGATAGCTCTTTCTGCCACTTTTGGGTAGGAATCGCACATCAAGGGCCAAAATTCTGTGATTGATTTCTCATCGAACATATCTCTTGCTCCCGAATCAGTTTCCCCCCCCCCCTGAAAACCTGAATTCCCCCCTGGTTGAGAACCCCTGCTCTATACTACCCCAACACACAGCCAATATTTCCAACACTACCAACACACAGCCAATACTTCCAACACTACCAACACACAGCCAATACTTCCAACACTACCAACACACAGCCAACACTTCCAACACTACCAACACACAGCCAATACTTCCAACACTACCAACACACAGCCAATACTTCCAACACTACCAACACACAGCCAATACTTCCAACACTACCAACACACAGCCAACACTTCCAACACTACCAACACACAGCCAACACTTCCAACACTACCAACACACACCTCCAACGTATCACTACCAGCATAAAGCATAAAAATAAATAAATGTAGACACCATAAAACATAATAATTTCATCCAAGAATCAGAACAAAATAAAAATATGTTAACATCAGCCTCAAATACACCAACACTCTACTGAATTTACTTATAGTGTTAAGTTGAATAATTTACAGGACAATGCGTTAATCAAATCCCCAAACGATTAACCACCCTAATCTAACCCAACCTGACCTAACTTAAACTAACCTAACTTACCTACACCTGACCTAACCTAACCAGTATCCACTTTTCTTAAGTATAATAATGAAAAAGAATGTTACAGTATGACCGACAGCTAGGGATATCTCTCTCTCTCTCTCTCTCTCTCTCTCATCTATTGCTCAAGTAGTACTCAATACTCAGACCTCAGCTAAGACATTTGACATTTGAAGATGAATTTCTGGTTAGATAGCCATATATAATCGACCTGTAAACGGTAAAGTGGATAGATAGCCACAGAATATCAGTGGTCCCCAACCTGACTGGCGCCCGCGGAACCATATTATGGAGCCCGCAAAGGTTTACTAAAAAAAAATAAATAAATAAATAAATAATTGGGATTCTTTGTCAGAGTGAAAATAATGAAAATATGTAATAATTTAATACAACTTCAGAGAGAAAGAGAAACTTCGTTTGTCCCGAAAAGGTCGTGTACAGGATGTGTGTACTTTACCACATACTGGGCACAGAGACAGCTAGCATGATCCAAGAGTAAATGTAAAAAGTATGTAACTGGTAACAGTTTAACAGTTATACGTGAGTAAAAGTACAAATAACTGTATACTGCATATGAGCTGGGGGGTTTTCTTGAATGTAGATCCAAAGTCTTGGCGCCCTCCACTATATTTACAATGATAAGTGTGGCCCAGAGCCTACACAAAAAAGGTTGGGGAACACTGCCACAGATAATCGACCAGTTAACGGTAAAGTGGTTAGATATCCATAGATAACACTGGTCTGCATTTGATTTTTTTTCCTAAACACAAATTTTGGACGCTCTTCCAGAATATGTAAGTAGATATTATTTATCGCAACCTGTTTTCTTAAAAAAATCACATTATTTTTTTTAGAAAAATAGTGTATTTGAAGAAAATACTGTATTTAGGATACACAGAACAATATAGCATTGCATGTTTTAAAATTGAAATGGCATATTAAATGTACTCTAAGTTAAAATGCATGAACTCAGAGTGAGTTGGATATAGAGAATTGCTGCCTGTTTGACTATATCGAATGTTTGCTGCGTACAGTTCATCACTGAACAGGCATTGCAACTTTGCTTCTTGACACTTAAAAAAAAAATATTTAACAGGGCAAATTTCTTCCAAGACTCAAGTACAATAATGTGTTGGGAATAAGTAGGGGTGAGATGGCACCACGTCCCACAACTGATGTACACGAGGGGTGAGATGGCACCACGTCCCACAACTGATGTACACGAGGGGTGAGATGGCACCACGTCCCACAACTGATGTACACGAATATTATGAAGAGTGTGAAACTGGAATTTCCCCTCACGACTCGCATCATATACGTATCCTCAACCCATGACGATTAAGGTACAATACTTCCATTCGAATATTTACATTAACAAAACATCCGAAATTTTCAGTTAATCATCGCCTTAAGAGCTCTCTCAACATAGACATATTCTCGCTGAGTATTAAATGAGTCTCTTAAATACTTGATCGACTATATGTAGTTCTGCGTATGCCGTGGATGCTCGGTCCCTCTGACGCCTGGGAAGTTACTGATTATTAAAATTGGAGAAACCATTTTGAATTTTCACCTTGACCTGCATATTGACGAGCCATGGAGAGTCATAGGATAATGTCTTTGTTCGATTTATAGAAAGTATCAAACAATACAATAAGGGTATCAAAAGCTTCAGCAAGAGTGTCAGAAACTTCAGTAAGGGTGTCAAAAATTACATCAGGAGTGTCAAAAACTTCAGTAAGCATCTTTACAGGGGAGAAAATGAAGTGGACATAACAGAATACAGTACACACTCCCCGACGGACACCAAACACCGACTGTAAAGGTCACGATTATAACCCCTGCGGCCCATGGTGAAGGAGAGGGATAATGAATAAATACTAATAATGTCAAGTGCCAGGCCTGTCTCTAGGAGGAGGAATATCTGGTCAGGGAGAGACTAGGTGTTGGTAACGGCTGGGGACCTGTAGGAGGAGGTCATAGGGCAAGTGAGGATGTAGTGAGAGAGGGTGTGAGAGTCGGGTTGACCACAAAGTTTACAAATAGTGCGGCCAGGCTCAGGGTTGCCAATGTACTCCCATAGGTACCTGTACCCTAGGCGTAGTCTAATGTACACAATCTGTTGGGACCGAGTCAGAGCTTGATACTCTGTAAAGTGGCAGTTGTCATCACCGGTTACTGCGTCATAGTGGAGTAGTGTGGCACTTCTCCGATGTTTCTGGCGTGTCCAGTGTTCGTCAAATGCTTCTCGTTGTGTGGCGTGTATGAGAGATTTGAGATGGCTGAGGGAGAGGATGAGGGTGACTTCAATGTCATCTCCTTGTGTCGCTTCTTTGGCAAGCCGATCAACAGTGTCACAGGCAGTTATTCCTATATGTGACAGGATCCAGATAACCTTGACCCGGATGCCATCAGTTTGCTATAGGTCGCGTCCTAATGAATGCCCGCGAGGATGTCCATACGCTGAGTGTCAATGGAGGAGGTCCATTCATGGACCCCGATTTCCCTGCGGGTCTGGTGCTTGGGATCCGCACGGCTGCCCCAGAATCGAGCACAATAACTTAACCCCTTCAGTATGATGACTTAACCCCTTCAGTACGATGACTTAAACCCCTTTAGTACTGTCACTTACACCCCCTTGAGTACGATGACTTAACCCCTTGAATATGATGACTTAAACCCCTTTAGTACTGTCACTTACACCCCCTTGAGTACGATGACTTAACCCCTTGAGTACGATGACTTAACCCCTTGAATATGATGACTTAAACCCCTTTAGTACTGTCACTTACACCCCCTTGAGTACGATGACTTAACCCCTTGAGTACGATGACTTAAACCCCTTTAGTACTGTCACTTACACCCCCTCGAGTACGATGACTTAACCCCTTCAGTACGATGACTTAAACCCCCTTGAGTACGATGACTCAAACCCCCTTGAGTACGATGACTTACACTCCTTTTATACTGTCACTTACACCCCCTTGAGTACGACTTAACCCCTTGAGTACGATGATTTAAACTCCTTCAGTATGCTGACTTAAACCCCCTTGAGTACGATGACTCAAACCCCCTTGAGTACGATGACTTACCCCCATGAGTACGATGACTTCACCGCTTAAGTACGATGAGTTAAACTCTTGAGTACGATGACTTAACTGTTTAAGCACGATGACAACCTCTTGAGTACGATGACTTAACCTTTTGAGTACGAAGTGTTGACCCCTAGAGTACAAGGTCATCAAGAAAACTAATACAATAAACTTTATGGTTTAGCTTACATTATCTGTCTGATGGCGTTATGACTAAGCTAAACTGCCAAGATTTACCTCCTGATAAATAAACACACAGACAGACCCGTGTTAACTGGCTGCTCTCTCTCTCTTCTTGTTCCATTCAGTTATTGCGATAAATTGAAAATAAATTGAATTGTGTGTGTGTGTGTGTGTGTGTGTGTGTGTGGATACCAAGCTCCTCTCCTGTCATATTGGTCGCTAGTTCGATCCTGGGGCACCTCCAATCAATTTAGCTGTAAATGTTTACCTAACATTGCAGAAGGAGAAGTGAGGGCGGGCGAGTGTTGCACCATATAGACGGTTTACTATTCATGGTCCTGCATCCAGACAGTTCCTAAGGTGCAATCATGCCTCCGAGACCCACCTTCACTTGTTTGTGTGATGGGTGGTGATGACACAAAAAAAAAAATCAAGTAAAAAAATCAACTGCAGCTGAACACTTACAAGCAGTTATGCAAAAAATAATTGAAGACGCACGACCGGTTGGGAAGTAACAGGATCGTTTTCCTGGCAAGTAGTCTTTGTTGGCCAGCTCGCTCATATGACTCAGAAGAGGTTGGTATTACCCAATGTTTGTTGCGGAGAACGTTTTTGGTTGTGGGAGTGTGAAAGTGGGCTGCTGGTTGCGCCTGTTGGTGATAAGCACGCCAAGCGCGCAGCAGTTAGGTCGTGCCTCTGATGTCCTCTTCAAGACAGTGCTGGATTATCTACCATACTAGCAAGACACTGCGCCATGGTGATCATATCGCAGGTACTTCGTCGACGGCGACTGTTGTAAGTAGCGACATATTTTCGCGTATATTTAAAAGTAATATGATCATCAACCACGTCTTTGGCCACATTTAAGTGAGTGTGAAGTGGGAGAATCTTGGTGAACAGTTTAGCTGTGTGTCCCACTCCCGCCCTCGTATCTGACAGTGAATCCAGTTAATAAGGATATATAAAATCTGTAAGTCCCGAAAAATCCGACGGTCATTGAAATATTGTTAAACAGTATAGTGTAATAATGTGAGGTACACCAAGTGGATTGTTTAGTGAACGTGACAAAAACAAATGGAAAATAGAACTTAAAGGCGGAACTTACAAAATATAATCGGTTTTATTAGTGAATAGATTTAAATAATCACTTGGATATTCAACACCCCAGCTTACATCACTTGAAGGTCAACAACGCTAACCTAACCTAACCTTCCTCGCCCCAGATAAAATAAATTTGGGTGTTTTATCTTTAGGTGATCCAATTTAAATTATCAGGCAGAAAAGCGACACGACGTACTCAGATAATGCTAGAAGACAAGGGAAATCCGGCCTGCTTGTGTTGTTGTGTTCTCCTCTGCACCACAAAGATGTATATTTTTCCTAAGGATATGCCCATATCAGTACTTAATGCGTTCTTTTAGGGATTTATGTCTAGTTATGCGTCGTTCTTTTAAGGATATATACCCCATAGTAATGCGGGTTCTTTTTCAGTTTAGAAACAGCCATTACTTTCGTCTTCACATCATTAAATCTTAGATTATATTTTTCAAACCTTTCCACTAATATTTTATCGGGTTTTTGTAATGCGTCTTCACTATCTGTGATAAGAGCAGTATCATCTGCATAGCATTTATTTGATACTACTTTACCATTAACTATTAGTCTCTCAATGTCACTTAAAACTTCTCTCATTAAGAATTCTGAATAAATATAAATTATACAATGTTGGAGACAGAACACAGCCTGTCTAACTCCTAGAGTAAAAATTATGGGAGGTAACAGGGAACTTAAACAAGTGGAAATGTTGTGTACAGGTATTTGGGAAGTAACATTACCTGTGATGGTAGAGGTCCGGAAGGAATCGAAACAAGAATAGGGCAAGCAAAAAGAGCATTTAATAATCTAAAAGACCTGATAAAAAGAGACATTAATTTCAATGTGAGAAAAAGGCTGCTGAAAGCCTTGACTATATACAGCAAGGACTATATATGGGTCTTACGCGTGGACACTTTCAGCAGATATCAGAAAGAAGTTGGAGGCCTTTGAAATGTGATGTTATAGGTGAACACTAAGAATAACCCACACTGACAGGAAAATATATTAAAAAGTACTACGATTAGCACAAACTTCACGAAAATACTTGAAATGTACAGAAAAAGAAAATTAGATACGTTGGTCATGTAATTAGGGATGTGAGGACAATAACAGAAATATTAATGGGCAAAGGTGATGGTAGGAGGGCTAGGGGAAGGCAGAGACTGACTGGGATGGATGAATTAAATTAAAAACTAAGTCCCCAGAGAGATACAAAACCTTGGAGGATTGGTTAAAACAACCCGAGAACGTTTAGAGTGGAGGACTGTGGTAGCCAACCCTCAGATATGATGGCGATACTCTTGATTGATAGAATGCGCTTTTTTTAAGGATATATTGCATGCCTAGAATACGTTAATTTAAGGATATAAGCCTAGTAATGTATTCTTTTAAGGATATAAGCCTAATTATACCTGATTTTAAGGATATAAGCCTAGCAATACGTTCTTTTAAGGATATAAGCCTAGTAATACGTTCTTTTAAGGATATAAGCCTAGTAATACGTTCTTTTAAGGATATAAGCATAACAATGCGTTTTTTAAGGATTTGTGACGCTTTATGCGTTCTTTTTAAGATCTGTGGTGGTGGGAAAGTGACATCGCGTGTTTCTCACTAACGTGTCCTGGGTTCAAGTCTCGGCCCAGGACATAATATTAATAATAATAATTAAAGGTTTATTAAGATAAAATAGCAGCCCGAAGGCGGAAAATATAAGAACATAAGAACATAAGAAAATAAGGAGTCTGCAATAGGCCGGTTGGCCTGTGCATGGCAGCTCCTGTCGAGAGTTACTACCACTCTCTATCATCCATGAATCTATCTAGCCTCCTTTTAAAACTCTCCAGCGTTCCAGCACTTCTACAAAGCTTGTTCCACTCGTCCACCACCCTATTTGTGAACCAGTCCCCTTCCTATCTCCCTCCAAAACCTAAACTTATCCAACTTAAATACGTTGCTACGAGTCCCATCCTGCTCGGATATTATAAGAACTTTATCTATATCGCCTTTATTGATTCCTTTCACCCACTTAAATACTTCTATCATATCTCCCCGCACTCTTCGTCTTTCTAGGGAATGCAAGTTTAGTTTCTTTAACCTATCTTGATATGGAAGGTTTCTAAGTCCCGGAATCATTTTCGTCATTCTTCGCTGCACCGACTCCAATGAATTGATATCCATTCTATAATAAGGGCACCAGAACTGAACCGCATAATCGAGGTGCGGCCTGACTAACGCAAGATATAGTTGCAATAAGACCTCTGCACTCTTATTACTTACTCTTCTAGATATAAAACCTAATACTCTGTTTGCCTTATTTCGAACATTAACGCAATGTTTTCTAGGCCGTAGGTCCGGGCTTACAAGTGCCCCTAGGTCTCTTTCACACGTCGACCTTTCTAGGTTAATGTTGTCAAGGCTGTATACGTTGACAGTATTTGTTCTACCAATATTAAGTACGCTGCACTTGCTGGTGTTGAATTTCATTTGCCATTTCTCTGACCACTCCTGCAGTTTATTTAAATCTTCCTGTAGTGCATTTGTATCCTGCCCTGAATTAATCTGCCGCCCTATTTTGGTGTCATCCGCAAACTTGCTTATGTCACTGCTGATCCCAGTATATACAATGAACAGAGATGATAAGTTACGTATGGTGAAATCGGGAAGTGGGTCACTTAATTGATAAAAGCTTTCAAAATGAAAACATAAGAAACATAGAGTCAACATATAGATTAACTAGAGATTTGGTACTGTAGGAGTTGGTCTGTAGACATTCTTGTGACCTGATGTCGGCGCCAACAAAGTCTTTCCCACTGCCTCGACGCCCGTTGCACCACTGCTAAACCAGGATGTTTAACCAATATCTAGTGTGATTACCAAACGTGGCAGGTTTTTCCGAGTATTGTACACTGGACAATGAAGTTCATAACGAAGTAACAAACAACAAACCAACCAACCGGAAGAGCTAGTGTGTTGATACACGGCCAATTGATAACCTATACATTATATAAAACGAATAAGACTAATACTACGGGTTTTTTTAAGATATATGTCTGGTTTTTGCGTTCTTGTAAGGGACGCCAAAACCGGACATATATCTTAAAAAACCCGCATGATTATATATGCGGTTTTTATACGATATATGATTATACGTGAATTCTGTAAAAGCATATATGACGATTTATGCATATTTTTCAGGCGTAAGAAAGCATTTACACAAGTTTTTTTTTTCTTTGGGGGTATTTTTGGCTGTTCTTAAAGATGGAAAATTATGTTAATTACTTATTTCACGGATACTTTAGTTTTATTTTAATTTAAATTACTTTTCAAAGTTGGTTTTATTTTCCCGTACTCTGAAAATAAATAAATGATTACAGTGGTTAGCAACATTTGTAAGGACCTTATTATTTTGGGCGTAATTTATAAAGAAACTATAAAATAAATTTCTTTATTTGGCATATTTTAAGAATAAATTACTATTGCGTACTTTAAAAACTAAATTATTACCACTTGTACGTACTGAACTTGAATAACGTACAACAGGTGTACCTTGACCACTCCAGGAATGTGATAAGAGCCTATGCTTCTTAGACTTTATATCTACATAAATTATTCTTTTAATTTAGAGAAAGAGGACTAAACGGATTAAACCAGGTTAACCCAAAGATTTTATCAAAGGGTTTTTGAACTAATAAAACAGTTCCGCGAGTACACAGCGTTTCTACAACCAGTTATTGAGTACAGTTGATTGAAGAACCATTAATTGAGTATAACTATTCCTAGAACCAGTTACTTAATACAATTGCCAAAGAAACAACTGTCAACATACCAACTGGGGCAGTGATGAAATACACTTATATATTAAAACACACACACACACACACACACACACACACAGGTATGCAATTTGGCACCCTCCAAATTGCAGTGTTTTTATAAATGCATTATTAAATTCACAATACCAGACAACCCAGCAATATCACAATCAGCTATGCTGATGATATTCTTATACTGTACAAACTAAAACTCATCGTTGAATGCAAACCACCCTGAACCATGTACAGTCAGTCTGTGAGAACCTCGTCCACTGAGAAAACTAAGGTGTTCAACAAACAAGTTGGTAACCGCAAACGCGGCCCCGCCAAATACCTCACCTGTCATACAACAGCTAATTCGCGAATGTATTAACAGATTAAAACCTCTTAGAAGCATAGCGGGGTACAGCCCACACTGTGGTGGTAATAAATTACCACCCACCAGCCCTGCTCCTCCGTGACGGGAAAAGCATTGACAAACTCGAAAAAATGCAAAATAAAGCCCTTAGAATTATCCTAAGCTGTCCCCTGAGCCCTAAAGTACTTAATATGAGGAAGGAACTCTGTATACCCAGTGTTAAAGATAGAATAATTGAAGTCAACCTCATGATAGCCCTGAGGCTTTTGCGTCGAGATCCTGATAACAATGTTTCCTAAAAATTGCTAGAATATATGAACCATGGGACTGGTGAATCTAAATGGATCCCAACTACAGCTACACATATGAAGATGTTTGGATTACACCACCTGTACAAAGTTGCGACACAACTGCACTTCCTACCACCCTGGCGGACAGTTCTCTTCGATATCGCAATACCGACATATCCTCCTAAACGATTAACTAAGCAAAGTCCTAATGTCCAACACACTGCCAAAGTGAGAGCTCTTGAACACATACACACTCTACAGACTGATGAAAACATCACACAAACCATCTACACTGATAGACTCTTAACACTCCCTGTGGGAGGGCTGGAGGTGCTGTAGTTGTGACTCAACCTCACGGTAATACAATTGATAAAGGTGTTGGAATTATCAACTTCGCGTCCAATCTACAAACTGAATTAGTTGCCATACTCACAGACATTTAATTTATTGAAAACACTGACACTGACAGTCTCATCATCACTGATTCTCTATCCTCACTACTTGCACTTGACACCCTCAACTTAAGTTGTCACGCTCTTGTCTCTGAAGCCAGACATAAATATGCGTGCCTTGTTGACCGGGGTGTCAAGGTCAAACTGTTGTGGATCCCCTCTCACATAGGCCTCATAAAACATGACAGAGTTGATGCCCTCGCCAAACTCGCGTCTAACAAAGACACTGTTGAATACAATTTGGATCTGTCAAAAAGAACCCTTAAAACTGTAATTAGGAAGGAACTTATTGATGAATTTGACGCAAGCAGACAAGTGCAAACAGGCACTAGTCAATCCATTGTTTACCAAGATGCGATGTATCAAGTGAAACATGTACCTGTATATGGCGCAAGTAACAAGATCACTAGATTACAAGTAACATGATCACTAGATTCCAAGATGTTGTAACCGCTAGACTAAGGTTATGATAAGCAATACTGGCAGTATATCCCTCAAGCAGATGTGAACAAGACTAAATGTAAAGTGTGTGGCCAGACATTGGTGCACACTCCAACACTCCGTCCTTGACTGTGTGAAGATAGAACCTTCTAAGGACAGGTCCAAGCACACTGTGTGAAATGTTACTGTACAACACTTTATCTCTAATGGCAAGATAGCTGATATATTAAAATTGTATTCATTTTTTTTGCACACAACAGCTATATCGTTTCTCATATATATAGAACCAAACACACAATATGCTTGAATATCTCTCACGGAAATGTGAATAATAAAGTGTGCGGCCAGACATGGTGCCTCACACTCCTGTACTCATCCTCTACGCACAGAACTAAACAAAAAATGCCGTAACATCCTGGCTACTGGAGTCTGTTATACACACCCCTTGTGACCTCTACTCTTTAATTCTTTTGCGTTGTTGCTCAAATGATGAGTAAAGGTGCACAATAAACTAGCCGACGCACACGGCAAATCAAATTCAATTTACACACACACACACACACACACACACACACACACACACACACACACACACACTCAAACCAACAACAACATAAACTACAAAAACGGATGCAGGGAAGGATGCGTGAACGGAGGGCCGGGTGTGAGTAGAGGGAGGTGTATTATGGGGCGGGTGAAGGGGTTTGTGAAGGGGGAATGGGATAGGAGGGAGCAGAGGAGGTGGATGTGTGGAGACGAGTGGTTCGGATATTCTGCAGCTCCCGCTTTTACACAACAATGACTTACTTTTGGATCTACTCACAGTGGATGACGGACATAATTATGATGTAGTTATCTCGACTTTAGCAAAGCCTTCGACAGGGACCCCCGTGAAAGAATAATACGTTAAGTGGAGGCTCATGGAATTGGAGATGTTCTAAACAGGACAGGAAACAGAGTCAACATTAATGGCACTAAATCCGATTGGAGTAGCGTCACTAGTGGAGTACTCTAAGGCTCAGTATTTGGGCTATTACTATTTAATATATACTTAAACGACATATATATCGGCGTAGACAGCAACATAAGTAAATTCACCGATGCCACTAAAATAGGGCGTGTAATTAAATCTGACGAGGACTCCGCAAAACTACAGGAAGATCTAAACAAATTTTTCGCATGGTCTGAAAAATGGTAGATTGAATTAAATGTGGAAAATGTAAAGTACGCAGTATAGATGTAAACAGAGAAACCAGATACCAGATGAACATCATTGTTATAGAGAAATCCGACTGTGAGAAAGATTTAGTAGTAATAATAAGTAGGAATCTTAAACCAAGACAACAATGCGTATTTGCTCGAAACAAGGCTAAAAAAGTACTTGGGTTCATACAAAGGAGTAAAGTTACAACACTAGCGAGGTCACCCTAAAACTATATCTTGCGCTTGTGAGACCTCACTTGGATTACGCGGTTCAGTTCTGGTCACCGCACTACAGAATGGATATAGAATCCTTAGAAAGCATACGGAGGAGGATGACAAGACTAATCCCGGGCATTAAGAACCTTGAGTACAGAGACAGATTAAAGCATCTTAATTAGCACTCCCTCGAGAGACGTAGAGTGAGGGGCTACATGATCGAGGTGTATAAATGGAAGTCAGGGCTAAACAAAGGTGATATAACAAAGGTACTCAAACTATCCAACCAGGAGCGAACTTGTAGCAATGGTTTTATTATTACAAAAATTAAAATTTAGGCGGGAGACAGTTAAACACTGGTTTGGAAATAGAGTAGTGGATGAGTGGAACAATTTACCGAATTTCATTAATAACTCGAACACGCTTCAAATATAGGTTGGACGGATATATGAGCGATAAGAGTGCGTGTAAACGGGGCTGCTCGGTATGGTCCAATAGGCCCCCCTGCAAATTTCTTCCATTTTTATGTTGTTTATATGAAGGACAGGTGCGTGTGTTGTGTGTGTGTGTGTGCAAAAAAATCGTAGTATATTAGTACTGTATATGTTAGTCTCAAACAGTACAAAGTAAACCCGTAGAGTAAATCATCAAGGTCAGGCCCTGAAGGCAAATACTGTACACCCACCCACCCACACACCCACACACACACACACACACACACACACACACACACACACACACACTGTACACACACACACACACACACAGGGAGGAATTGTTGGTTTTATATTTGTTCCTGGTTCGTCAGCTGCTAGGTTTATAAAGTCCCACTTATGGCAACTTAACCCCATGAGTACGATGACTTAACCCCATGAGTACGATGATTTAACCCCATGAGTACGATGACTTAACCCCATGAGTACGATGATTTAACCCCATGAGTACGATGACTTAACCCCATGAGTACGATGATTTAACCCCATGAGTAAGATCATTTAACTCTTGAGGACACTTTTACCAGATTAGACCCACGATAACACCAATTTAGACCCACGATAACACCAATTTAGACCCACGATAACACATCAATTTAGACCCACGATAACACCAATTTAGACCCACCTTAGGGGACTTACAAGGTTGCGTGACCGGTAGTTACTGTTTGTGTCTGCAGAGTAAAAATAACGTAATATTTCGGATACATCAACAAACAGTATTCTCAAAGGAATATTTATTGAGCCAAACAAGAATATCCGAATTATTATCGTATATAAAAGTCATATATGATGATAACAAATACTATAAACTATAAATTAGTATCATATAACGTTAACAAAATTAGTTAATTATAAGGGAGACTGGACGATAAAAATCTGTTGACTGTACTTTTAAGAATTCTAAGAAGTTACGGATCACCTGGTTAATAAGGCACCCCAGCTTATTTCACCTGATTAAGCAACCCAGCTTATTTCACCAGATTATTAAAAACCCTAACGCTAACTTAACCTATTCTAACCCCTCCAGATAAAGCTGGGGTGCCTAACCATCAGGTGAAACAAGCTGGGGTGCCTAACCATCAGGTGAAATAAGCTGGGGTGCCTAACCATCAGGTGAAATAAGCTGGGGTGCCTAAATTTAGGTGATGCGATGTTACTCTTAAAAATGATGATGACGAGCAGAGGTTACCTGAGGGAGTAGAAGACACACACACACACACACACACACACACACACACACACACACACACACACACACACACACACACTTCATCCTTGACCACCGAAGGGTCAAGACGTGCCTGGCGCTCCTCTCGGAGCTGCCAGGTCAACTGTTAAGTTGACCCATACCAGCTCCCTCCCCTGAACCCTCCTCCCCACCGGAATATCAACAAGTTCACGCTAGAAGTTGCTATTTCATTTAGGAAAGGAATGGAACCAGTCTTAAACAGAGGTGAACGGTGGTGAACAGTGCTTGAGTCAGTGAGAACAACTCAGCAGTGGCAGTGGTACCCAAGTTGACCTTCACACAGTGAGGTCCCAGGTACTCAGTGATAACGGCCCGACCCAACAACAGCGATGTGTTAATCCGTCTACGATAGGAAGGCCTGGGACCACACCTCACTCATAGAACACCGTCTGTGAGGGAACTACTACACCACGTGAGGCCCCTCATAACATCATCTGTGAGGGAATTACTACACCACGTGAGGCCCCTCATAACACCATCTGTGAGGGAATTACTACACCACGTGAGGCCCTCATAACACCATCTGTGAGGGAATTACTACACCACGTGAGGCCCCTCATAACACCATCTGTGAGGGAATTACTACACCACGTGAGGTCCCTCATAACACCATCTGTGAGGGAATTACTACACCACGTGAGGCCCCTCATAACACCATCTGTGAGGGAACTACTACACCACGTGAGGTCCCTCCTAACACCATCTGGGAGGGAGTTACTACACTACATGTTTGCTGTTCAACACCTACATTAATCTGTATGTTCACTGTATGTTCCTTTACCTTTCTCTAATGAAGGCTTTTGTTAAACCACCAATGTATAATAAGTCATTTATGTCCAATGTATATTTTCAGCCTTCGGGCTGCAGAACTTTTCAATAAACCGTTAATTATTATTATTATTATTATTATTATTACACACACACACACCTGGCTGACACGAGAACATAACCATGAACTAAATATTTCATGATCCTGGCGGGACAATAAGGCTGAAGGGGACACGGAAACAAGAGGTGTTTAGGGTTTATAAATACTGTAAACATACATACCAACATTAGCAGCAGCATCATAACGTGCGAAGTAAGACACAGCAACAGGACCACATAGTAACAACAGTACTCAACTATGGGTTACAAATATATATGAAAAAAATAATCCCTGTTAATTGTAAGAGGGAGAGGAGAGGAGAGGGTGTTGTATCACGTCCATCACTGTGATAGTTTTAGTGTAAAGATGATGAGGACGTGTTGGATAAGTGTTTTATTTTCACTTGATAACAACCATCTACTGTTTCTCGGGGGGGGGGGCACTGAACTTGACGTCTCTTAAAACAACACAAATTAAACATTGTCATCCCACTTCTGGCTAATCTTCAAGACGATTCCACTCATGTGTCGACAATTACACAGGCAAATATGGTGTTCTTGCTATTAAATAATTTACCGGTGTTACTGAGTCTTGGTTTGGTTAATTATGAAACTCTAAAAAACTGAGGACTTTATAAACTTAGCCATCCTGTTATAAAGGTTCTTGTATTCTCACTTAACTTGGTCATCACTTCATCAACTTCTACCCCCTTATCAATCAAATATTTGACAGCTAAGTTGACAACACCGTACAGGCGTACAAGTGACTTATCAGCTGACGAAAACTGAACGAGATCTCTACGGTTTCCACCTTCCCTCTCTCTCTCTCTCTCCCGTCATTACAGTTTCATGTTTGTTTTTTTCCGTGGAGAAAATGATGGAAGCTGAAATTCCGGGCTTTTGAATAATTTTAAAAATTCCTTCAAGATGAAGATTTCGAGACCTAAATGGAGGACATGTCCGGGAAAATACGGACGTATGGCAACCCTAGGCCGCCGTACGTGCCGTGAAGGATCCGCCGTCGTCCGTATGGCAACCCTAGGCCGCCGTACGTGCCGTGAAGGATCCGCCGTCGTCCGTATAATATTAGTAACAGACATTTGTTTTGTGACGTCAGTGAAGCTCCTCGATACTAGTGAGGTGATGTACAGTGCAAACACCTGTTCTCGTGTATTAATGAAACATAAACACCTGTTCTCGATTATTAATGGAGCACAAACACCTGTTCTCGTGTATTAACGAAACATAAACACCTGTTCTCGATTATTAATGGAGCACAAACACCTGTTCTCGTGTATTAATGAAACACAAAAAAGTAACAAACACAATAACAACGAGAGATATACTGTATGTCCCCCACAACATAAAAGTTTTGGCCAGCAGGTAATGACTGCCGGGTGTCAACAAACTCAAGAAATCTGTTTTAGACACATGTTATTGAAGATCATACAGACAGACACACACAAAAACAATGAACATTTCGCCTCCTTCCTCACCACATCCCGCAGAATCACAGTATAACACAAATTAAAATACCCTAACAACAGAATATTTTACCGAAAATTTTGTAAATTTATACTTGATTTTTTTTTCTACAAAGCTGTCCAAAAATACACTTTTGTAAAATATTTGTTAAATTCTTTCAAACATGAAATAAATTATTCTTATTAATGTTAACTTTTTTCCAAGACGATTAACTTTTATTTACGTCTTATGGCCATCAATATTTTCTTCCCACCTATTTTTTCCCTAATATTTTCGTCAATTTCTGCAAAATGTAAAAACAATAAAAGTTACGTTAAATCGAGGAAATAAGTATTGGTTAAGACGAATTAGTGTGTAGTGTGTGAGTCTAATGGAACCACATTTTGGGGTCTACTGCCATCATTGATAGGATATCTCCAAGGACATACAAGTACTGTACATACATACTTTGCGAACAAATCTATATATAATTCGATTCCATACCAGTAACAACATGACAAGCATAACACCGACATTAACAGTTATAACATAAACAATCTAAAGTTAGATAATAATAATAACCTCACGTCAAAAAATAACTACAACCAAAACAACACACAACACAAAGGCTGTGTCGGTTATACACAAGAACAGAAGATATCAAACAAAACTTTATTTACATCCTCTTAACCATTTTGTCACGATACCACGTTCAGGTTTAACTCTGCTCTGTCGCCGCTACCCATCACAACCTCATGTTTAAGTCACACCACAGCGAGGAGTACCGGCCACAACGATTCCCTTTATCTTCTTCCATCTGTTTCTCTTATTTTTTTTGTTTTATTGAGGTGGTTTATTTTTATCTTTGAAATCACAAAATGGAATAATTTTTGGGGTTATATTGTCCATGAACGTCGGTGTTTTATAAGAGAAGTAATCAGTCTTTCGTGTGGTAGAACCTTCAACAAAGATGGTTCATAAATAAACACCGCAGAGCAATTTCCGTCCTTATTTTACTACATGCTACTTGTGCTCTACATGTATGGGACGCAGTGGCCAGTGGCCCAGTGGATACAGTGCCCGTCTCTCGTTCTGGGGGTCGCGACTGTACTGTGTCCACCCAGCTATAAATAGGTTTACAGGCTGTACAAGCGGGGACGTGAAAACGATCGAGTCCAGCGCCGCCGGTCACACTAACTCCTTGTGCACCGATAAAAAAAATAAATACCAGGAAATTTTGCTCCCGGATATTGTGAGATAATTTATGTTTCTATGTTTTGTTTTTCCAGGGACTAATACACTGTACTATATGGTAGTGTACAATATAGAGTGATTTAAAATATCGAAACAAGGAGACAAAGAAACAGGTCGTAGAACAACATACAAAAGTGTAACGTTCAACAGTGGTGCGTGGGTGAGTGACTGTACATGTCGCGTGACGGGTCACGAGCCTCGGCGTCAACAACACAGGAGGCTGGTGCACCAGTACCGCTGCTCACCCCTGCATAAACATCACATAAACAATATCTGTGCGTCGTCAGCCTTTGTTACACTACAAGTTCAATGGCGCGTTGTTCTCATCTTTATCAATACATTATCTCATCTTTATCAATACATTATCTCATCTTCACCACTTAGTGACGTTATCACCCTGGACCCCAAAGCCACGTGTTGTTTTTGAATTAGCTGGCACTTAAGATCACACTTCTCCATCATTTTTTAACTCGTGTCACTTTCATTCCCTTTGTTTCTATTAATCTGAAGCCTCCAGGTAATCATTCTTAAATCCCATAATCACACCCACAGTGTCTAAACCTTCGACAATAATGTCAGATGAAGTTATTAAATGATAGCTTATCCATTTTCTCTTGTGTTAAGATACACCCACGGGGGAGGTTAGAGTAGTTACAAAAGTTAAAGACTAATCCTGAAATCCCCTTGTTGCAATCCAGGAGACTCGTGTGTTAACAGTTCACGCATCCTGTGAGAGAGGGGGGATATCCTAGTTGTTTACATGCTCCCCCATACAATAGGAGGTCAGGATCAGACCTTCATTTGTTTCCCGATGTCCTCCCTAAGAAACTCGCGTATCTATAACCCACCTACAGTACAGTACAGTACATGGAGGGATGGTATTGACTATATTCCACCTGCTATTGTGACGTACACACTACTGGGGGAGCAACACTACTCTTGCTGCAACAGGAACGTGGAAACTAACCTAACATACACCGTCATATAATACAATAGTGTAACTTTCTCGTCTTAATTATCAGATTATAAAAGTTTTGCCCAGGAGAAGACGCGTCATATTAAGATGAAGTAACAGACAACACATGGGATAACATCATCCAAGACTCAATGTCCTTAAGCCGTGAGTCCTATAATAATCACAACTGTATATAACTTAAGTAAGAATTAACTGACATGACTGAGCATAGAGAATACATTTTGCCCGGAGGAAGGAGTTGCTTTTAAAGATCCATTTAGAGGTTTGGTTCTAACGAGGAGGTGTAACCAAGTATTGAAAAAGTCCCAGTCGCTCGCGTCTAAAGCTTCCTCGAGGGTTTCAACTCATAAGCGGGTCACTTAGGGAGGATATTAAGTCACAGACCACCACAAAACAAGCCACAACTCAAAACAACATTAAGAATAAACAACTTAAACTCTTTTTAAGATAAGTACAAAATTGGGTTCATTCTGACACATACGTTGGAATAGCAGCTAAAATGAGAAAAGGAGAATTTGTCATATCGGAATAGAAAGCTCGTGGTTGTAGGAGTGAGAATGAGGGAGAAGTTCGCCACCCCACAGCAGAACACTTCAGTATACTCCCTATATTTGCTATATCTCTTTAATCATAACTCAATATGATTAAGATACTAACCTATCATTTTTTTTTATAATTTTTCAAGTTATCGAGACAATGATGGAGATAAAATAACCAAATTATAAGATAAGAAGAATGACGACAGGTGTGATTAGTGATACAAGCGACCACAATGTTCTATTTACTTTATATATATAGATAAGAATGTGTCATTTTGTATGCAGTAGTGATGCACTTTTCCTATGTTGAGATGTGTTACCTTCTTAAGTTCTGTCTTGTCACACACACACACACACACACACACACACACACACACACACACACACAAAGATGACAGTAATTTTCAGTTTTAAACATTTAAGACAAAGCTTTGGTAAAATTCAGTGGGGATTAAAAATAGAAATACTGAAACAAAAATAATCAGGGTGTGCAAATTTACCGCTGTCAGATGACGGTCTCCCCCTAAACACTACGGCAACCTTTGGTCTCGTCGACCCAGTGTCCAGAAGCACGCTGATACCTCACTCTGGCTCCTCTCTCTAGTTCACTCCACAGATTTGTATTATCCAATGTCAAGAACCTTAGATGTATATATTTCAATCCTTAACCCTTTGATAATAATGCTTTAACCCTTTAAGAATAATGGTTTAACCCTTTGATAATAATGGTTTAACCCTTTAAGAATAATGGTTTAACCCTTTGATAATGATGCTTTAACCCTTTAAGAATAATGGTTAAACCCTTTGATAATGATGCTTTAACTCTTTGAGGATGATGGTTTAACCCTTTGATAACGATGATTTAACCCTTTGAGGACGATGATTTAACCCTTTTGGTGACGATGCTTTAAACAATAGAAATTATCCCAATTTCGTAATTATCCCTATTTAGCGACACACACACACACACATTTAATTAATTAACAGTGGTGTGTGTCACGTTAAATCGGGATAATTTATATTTGTTCCCCATTTATTCAACCTGGTAAGTAAAAGGAAGGAATCCATAGTTGTGAATCTCTTTTCGTCTGGTGTACCTCTTGGTCTTTGTCACGTACTTCACCTCCTCTCAATGGTGCTTCTTTGTTTTTCATTAATAAACTATCATTCAGGATGGCATATTGTGTATACACAGAATATACCTTCGGCTACCCCAAGTGTATCCCATGCACTGAGGCTTCACTAGTACCCCTCATGTAACTTTAACATAATTTGGTTATGGTATGAGAGTAAACGACGTCTTAATGAAGCAGGGAAATTTTTGCTATATATAAACTAATATACATGAAGTTACAGCAATAAAAGCAAAATACTATCCCGATTTAGGAAAGTCAATAATAAAGCTCCATTTCATATTTCTAATTTCTTAGTGAACACTCAGACAGCCTCAATCTCCTACCATGATTATACATCTCAAGGACTTCAACCGTCCATGTGCAATTCTCCCAAGCCTTCTCACCCATCAATTAAACAAATAAAAAACAAAATAATATTGGGTATTAAAATTCATGTACCTGTCTTATCTCGGCCATCGGGGGCAGTAATGTTGGGTAGAGCGCATTAGTGGTGGGAGCAGTTCGTGGCAGCGCACACCCTCACCGTATCAGTTCTCTCCTCTCATTCGCTCACTTTGCCGACTCACCCAAGTTTAGACAGATCTACAAACACTCCTCAGGTGATAAATTATTAGACACTATTCATTGGTGGGGTGATATATGACCCCCTTCTTTGTCAACACCAATGACCTCTGGTGGTGCTCGGTTAGGTCACCATCAGCGGGAGAAGGAGTGTAGGTCACCTCAAATATAACACGTGCCACAAAGAGCTATTCAACGAAGGAAAGATAAAATCACGTACTGTGTATTAACAAGTGGTCATCGGGTCACGAAGACACAATTAACAAGTGGGAGTTAGGCTAATAAAAAAAATAACATGTGACTGATGATATTACGCTCGGATTTTTTTTAAAGATATAATGAGTCAGCAACAATGCCTCGTTCAGCTTATATATATATAGGTTGTCGTTATTGTTGCTGTTTTTATTCCCCTCATACATCTCAACATCCATTCCTCAACCTTCGCTACAACACTCCCCAACTAGTCGTCTCGCAGATCTTCTTCTGAGTCACCCATTAGAACAGCATCATCATCTTATAACAACATCCTGTCCCCCTGCATGCAATCTTACGGTTCTGTGTACAGTATGTTACCAGCCAAATGCTCTCTAGCTACTCCCTAAACATACTGTACACATCTTCATACGCTTAGTCACAGTAGGCACCTCTGTTTACCCTCAACATCAACCCCACACTAAACAACAACACCCCTGCTTGGTCATAGGGCCAATTGCAAGAATAGTCGTGGGGTGTACGACGCCGTTTACGATGACCTTCTTGCCCTGATCTTGTTTCAGGAATACCACCCTTTTGAAGCTCTGGAGAGATCTCGAAATTTCGATATTTTGAGTACAGCACTAGCTAATAATTCCCACCAGGAAACTTGTTTCGAGACTCCTCCAAAGCTTCGAAAAGTGCAGAATTCCATGTGTTAAAGGCAATATTGCTGAAAAAGACCAGGGCAAGAAGGTCATCGTAAATGGCTTCGTACACCCCATAACCGTTCTTGCAATTGGCCCTTACACCTACTGTCTAACGGTACCTAACCTAACCTAACCTAAGCCTAATCTAATCTAACCTGACCTAACCTAACCTAATCTAACCTAACCTAACCTAACTTAACCTAACCTAACCTCAACTGAATACCCACACCTGTGTTTGTTCGTTTACAACATCCTTCGAAACTTAACAGCTTTATCTTACATATCATCATCCAAGTATTATTATTATTATTATCATTATTATTATTATTATTATTATTATTATTATTATTATTATTACTCCAATAATTTTGTTTGTTCGGTTCAGTACTTTTTCTTAATTTTGTTCATCCATTTTTACTCTCCCTCTCTTATCCTACACCCTAGCCTCCATTACACACACACACTAGCGTCCATTACACACACCGGCGTCCATTACACACACACCTAGCCTCCATTACACACACACACTAGCCTCCATTACACACACACCGAGCGTCCATACACACACCTAGCCTCCATTACACACACCTAGCGTCCACACACACCCTAGCGTCCATTACACACACCCTTCCATTACACACACTAGCCTCCACACACACCATAGCCTCCATTACACACCATTCCTCCATTACACACCAAAGCCTCCATTTACACACACCCTAGCCTCCACACACACCTAACCTCCACACACCCTAGCGTCCATTACACACCCTAGCCTCCATTACACACACCTAGCCTCCATTACACACACCTCCACACACACACACCTCCACACACCTCCCATTACACACACCCCTAGCCTCCATTCATTACACACAGCCTCCATTACACACTGCCTCCATTACACACACCCTAGCCTCCATTACACACACCCTAGCGTCCATTACACACACCCTGCCACCCTAGCGTCCATTACACACCTAGCCTCCATTACACACACACCTAGGCACACACCCTAGCGTCCATTACACACACCCTAGCCTCCATTACACACACACTAGCGTCCATTACACACACACACACTAGCGTCCATTACACACACGTCAATTACACACACACCCTAGCGTCCATTACACATACCCTAGCGTCCATTACACACACACACACTAGCGTCCATTACACACACCCTAGCGTCCATTACACACACACGCCTCATTACACACACACTGGGCGTCAATTACACACACCCTAGCGTCCATTACACACACCCTAGCCTCCATTACACACACACTAGCGTCCATTACACACACCCTAGCCTCCATTACACACACCCTAGCCTCCATTACACACACTCTAGCCTCCATTGATCATTCCTCACTGCAGCATCAACATTTCCATAATCCACTGACACAAGGTTCTGTCCGCTCTCCCCATTTTAGTCTTCAACCTTCGCACACAATATAAATACACAAATAATAAAAACAAACAATTAAAAATAGAGAAAAACAATAAGTATAGACAGTAATGTATAATAAAGGAGAGTGTTATACTGTACATAGACATGGAAGTGTAAAGAAAACGTGAGAGAGAATAATGAGGAAATTAAAATGAAAGACAGTGGTGAAAGAATGTGTCTCATGCGCGTGTGATCCAATAGATGATAATTATTTAACCTTCGGGACACAAGGGGTTTAGCATGTCTGGCACTGCATTCGACTGCCTTCACTTCCTCAACAGTAAAGTTAGGTGTCGAGGCAGAGAAAGATATAATAACTAGTGACGAGTCTTAGCCATGTCAATAGTGTTGTTGTTGGTATCTATGTTATTGTGGCTAAAACAGTAAAGCCGGGTAGGGTGATCACAACAAATACAGATAACTTAACGATGACCTCGGCTCTGGTGATGAGACAAAGAAACACACGAGAAAGTTCAAAGGAAGTTTAATGTCAGCGGTCGGGAAGCTTGTGTATGACGAGAATAATTATCTCAGAAACAAGGTCAACAGGACACTGCGTCATTCCATTATTACGTGATGCACAAACATAATCCTAAATGATAAAATTATACCTGGATATTTTCTACAAAACATTTAGTTCCCACCTCGAAAATTATAAAATGGGTAATAAATCCGTCAGCTCAAGATTCTCTGGCCTCGGTCAGCGGAGTGTAACCAGCCAACCCAGGAAATATTTGACTCGATGCTAAGATGATAAATTTACCATTCGTGATAATTAAATCCATGATGAGTTTAACATTTACTTTCGGCAAACTCGACACCAACTTTACATCTGGATAAATGTTAGCATCGTCAACTAACACCGACTTCCCACATATCGAAATTCTGGGGGCAGCAGAGTATCATCTCATTTAAGTCAATTCTATGGAGGTTGTGGCTTAAAGGATATTTTATAGACACAAAGTATCTTTTCTTTTGTAAAACCTAATGTAAAAGCGAAAGTGGGTCTCATAGGAACACTGTAGACACATCAAACTATAATAAGCTTTCAGCACACAGGTTGTGAGTGTGACCGGCACTGCACTCGACCGGGTCCACTTCCCAACTGTCAACATAGGTACCAATTTACAGCTGAGTGGATTAAGGGTACCCTAGGAGCTACACAATGATCCTTAGGACCAAAAAATTAAACGCATAAATAACTGTACACAAGAAACAAACACACACCTTACATACAGGGGTACATATACAGGGTGTACTTCACATCTGTTGTTTATCAGTGTTGTTCGTTGGTTGGCCAGCGCCACCAAGGCATTGTAAATTAAGTGAATGTGGATGTATCACAAAGACTACACAGTGAAACACATTAACTTAACGAAAACTCCGCCAAAACACAGCATAAAAAAGGGCCCGAAACTTGGACACAAAAGGTAGAACACATTCAAACTTGTAATATATATTATTATACATACAATTTCTGACTCGATACAGTACCGCTCAACAGGGTGAAGATGTCGACGTACAGCATCTCAAAAACGTATCTGTCCACACTGTGTGAACCATTATGAGACCACGAATGATATTTATCGGGACACTCATTTACTTTGGTATATAGTTTAACATAAGTAATGCAATGGGCATTTATTTCGGCCTAATTAATATGGAGTTCGGTTACCAAATGTAGTAGGATCAGTAGCCACAGAGCCACGCATACCAACCCTCCCGGGACATCACGAGCGCATGTAGTGTTTCGGAAGTCATCGGACCCATCCTGGCAGATGCCAAGAATATACCGTACCTCAGTCACTTAAGTAAGTGAAGTAGGTTAGTTGATCTTACAATGTGAGGGAGACAGCTTGGTGCTGTTTTTTTTTTTTTCGAGAAAGAGGTGGGTGAATAAATATTAGAAGAGGGAGGACATTAAAGAAATTTAGTAGAAGTTGCTGGCGTATAGTCCTAGACCATGTACGGGAGGTAACTAAGTTTTGGGTGGTCGTACAGTAGATCACGTGAGTGAGACACAACCTAGTGCCAGTTTAGAGCTGGGGTGGGGGTAGAGTGCCTGGTGCCCGAGCTAAGTGATAGTGGTGGTAACTAGCTAGACCGAGGGCCGGAGCCGGCTGGGGCCTGGCCCTGGGCGCCAGCCAGTTGACCAACAACCACCAACCCCGCGGGACGTGTTGGTGGGTGGCTGTAGTGAGGTGACTGCTGGGCGCCACAACCAGTGTGTCTTCCGCAGCGCTTCGCCATTCGTGAACTGTTACAGCTTGCTCTCGTGTGTGCGGTGTTTTGTGGTGAACAGTGACATCCAGAGAAAACAAATAACTACGGTTTTCAAAACCAACTGGACATGTTAGTCGTTGTTTTTCATGAGTCAGGACATTTGGTGTGTTTTTAGTCAAGGATTGCTTCAGCCTAAATATTACTATGATTACATATCACACATAACATCAACGACCACCTAACACACTGAAGGGGATAGTAACTGTGAGAACCTGTTTGTCTCCCCAAAAACAAACTCCTCCACTCCTCTGGACCTGAACGCATATGTTATGTTGGGTCTCCACAAAGTATCTCACCCATTTTAAGTTAGAAACCTTAGAAATATTAGAGCGAGAACACGATGCTCATGGGGCAGTCACAAGAAAAGAAACTTAGGATTTGTTCAAGTGTAATATAACCGGCGTGTTCTACCTCTCATAGGTTGACGTTTTAATTTTCAAAATGGTCAGATAATTGATGTGTGTGTGTGTGTGTGTGTGTGTGTGTGTGTGTGTGTGTGCGCAGTACATAAGTACTGCTGAAACGTTTCATATTGTGTCACGACATGGGCGTCATGTGTGATAAAATAGTAATTCGTTATCGTGTCTATGAGTATTGCACTCCATTGTACTTATCTAAAAATTGACAACAATTGAGTGACGTGATTCATGCTACTCACGTGTGCCTGACCACAGAGCATACACACACACACACACACACACACACACACACACACACACACACACACACACACATGTCAACATTGCCAGATGCATGAACTCTCTCTCTCTCTCTCTCTCTCTCTCTCTCTCTCTCTCACCATTCAAAACTCGGACAGGTTTAGTTGCTTAGTTTAGTTTAGGTTAGGTTAGGTTAGGTTTGGTTTGCTTAAGATCAGTTGGGTTAGATTAGGTTCAAATCAGTTGGGTTAGGTTAGGTTAAGATCAGTTGGGTTAGGTTAGTTGAGTTGAGTTGATTTATCAGTTTCGTTCATCAGGTATCCTCAGCTAGATGATCTCTGTTAATAAGAACCAAATTGTATCCATTACTTTATTATAAGTTCAACATACAACGACCGGGAGCAGGTACAGTACGTATGCGTCTTAGTGGGGTATCTGCCCATGTTGATTTTTGTCATTACCTGTTGTCTGTGTGGGACCACCTGAAGATTAGACACCCTAGCTTTTTTTACCTGAAGATTAGACACCCTAGCTTTTTTCACCTGAAGATAAGACACCCTAGCTTTTTTCACCTGAAGATAAGACACCCTAGCTTTTTTCACCTGAAGATAAGACACCCCAACTATTTTCTCCTGAAGATTAACAACCCTAACGCTATCTGAAGGGGTTAGCTTTGGTCTGCGTTTGACTAGTTAATCTTAGGTGAAAAAAGTGAGGGTGTCTAATCTTCAGGTGACACTACTATATACGTATTTTTTTTATTCGCTATATACCTGTAGAAAGGACTGGAGAAGGGGCGGGCGTGTGGGTGGTGGTGGTGTGGGAGCCAGGAGCGAACTAGCGAACTACATTACCGGTGTTTATTGTATGCTCAAGCCATCACAGTCAGTATCATAATAAAACAAATTATTAACGGGACAAATATTCTCCAGGGGGCTAAATTACACAGGACAGTTTTCCCACTGAGCAAAATCCTATCACCAGTGGCACAGTGGACAACATCTAACGTGATAATGTCCTACCAAGCGTGGATTTCAGGTTTTTAAGTGATGTGGTTGTGTCAAATATAAGTGACGTGGTTGTGTCAGAATTATAAGTGACGTAGTTGTGTCAGAATTATAAGTGACGTAGTTGTGTCAAATATAAGTGACGTGGTTGTGTCAGAATTTTAAGTGACGTGGTTGTGTCAAATATGAGTGATGTGGTTGTGTCAGAATTATAAGTGACGTGGTTGTGTTAGAATTATAAGTGACGTGGTTGTGTCATAATTATAAGTGACGTGGTTGTGTTAGCTTCATAGGTGGCATGGTTGTGTCAGAATTTTAAGTGACGTGGTTGTGTTAGAATTATAAGTGACGTGGTTGTGTCAGAATTATAAGTGACGTGGTTGTGTTAGTTTCATAGGTGGCATGGTTGAATTATGAGCCAGTATACGTGACATGGTTTGTTTGTGTCAAGGGAATACACCACCACCGCCGAGGCTTGACACACTAGAACAGAGAGCAGAAGCAGCAGGAGGAGGCAGGTGGGATGAGGTGTGTTGTGGTGGCCGGGTTGATTCTTAATGTCACACTTGTACACTGGCGGTGGTAACTGACACACACACACACACACACACACACACACACACACACACACACACACACACACACACACACACACACACACACACACACACAGAGTAAATTCTTTTTTCACAAACACAATGCCTCGTTTCGCCAATATTAAAATTTTGTGGTACAGTTAACACAGTCAACTATATGAGGACCACAAACATCTATCCTGAGAACTAAACTCTACGGTGACTCAACAACTGAACACAAACATTTAACCCTTGGTACTAACACCTGACTTCAGTTTATTTTTTAGAGAAAAGGAAAAACGCTCCAAAACGTTCACATAAAAATTGCATGATTATTGTATAGTCATCAGTGTCAACTAAAGATGGTGTGTGTGTACTGTATGTGTGTGTGTGTGACAGTTGGAGGTCACTGGACAAAGAGCGTTGTGTCTGTATCAGAAAGGACTGAGTGACACTCGAGAGAGGCTGACAGTCAAGGCTGAGTGGCACCGAGGAGTGGGTGGAAGTCAGCAGTGGGTGATAGTGAAGTGTGTGTGTGGCAGTGAGTGACACTATACTATCACAGTGAACCTAAGGTTCTCCTTCTTTATCAGCTGACACACTGGCTACTTATCTTAGTCGGCTACATCAGTAAGTGGTATTTTCCCTAGTAAGATATGTGTGTCCCGGCGGCTATCACGTAATGCTGCAAGACAGAGCATGAAGGAGGAGGGTGAGGGTGTGGGTGGGCAGTGTGTGGGTGGTGCTGCACGTCAGCACCAGGTTGTTGCCCTGTCACTGGACCGTCCACGCCCGGTGCCCTCGCACGACATCTGCGTGTTCCCGGTTACTACTTTAAAACTTAAAACCAACTCCTATGTAAATGCGAGAATTGCGAGGGAGATTAAACAAAAGTAAAGATAAACAAAAACTATTAATGGCTAACTAGTATTTCAGTAAGGTTACAGCACAGCGAACTGAAATTGTAGGGACGGAATGATCGCCTATAGGTAGAACTTTGCCATTTGCGACATTTCAACACCAGCAGTATTCGTTACTTAAACTGTGTCAAGTTTATAAACACTGGAAGATGAGACTGTGTCGCCCCTGACCATCTACCTTGTCTTCTGGTGATTGTGTGATAAAGTAATTTCAACAAAGAACATCACAAAGGGCTGAATGTTGCATGAGAGTTCACCACACTGATAAGCTCTCAACGTCCGCCAGTCCATATACTGTGTGTGTGTGTGTATGAACAGATGGAGCACGGCACACCTCCCTCCCTTGTTACCCACACCAACAACCAAACTGGAGCATAGGGGTGTGGCTTGATACACTTTGGTACACGACACGTTCAATAAATAGATTATGTGTTGCTCTTAAGATTTTCTACTTGGCGGCACTTTGTAGCGCATTTGAACAACTGGTTGTATTGCGACACCACTTGCTGAGAGCACGTGATCTCCTGCCCCGACCCTCACACAACCGGTTTTCGGTTGACAACAAGGATTTCGTTAAAGCAACGGGCCTTGGATGGTTCTTCAGCATCAATGTCTATTACAAATTACAACCTGTGGCTAGAAAACTTCCCATAAAGAAACCCGAGTTTCGTGGAAGAGTTGTTCTCATTAATGGAGGAAGGAACGTTACAGGACGACTCGCCAGTGGCAGGAGGTTCGTTCCGATGGTTGGCTCCGCCTGGCCAGCATAAAAGGTGAGTAAGAGCGGTGACACACACCTGTCTCACCTCCACACCCTCGCTGGCTCCACACGGCATGGCCACCTCCACCGTCCTGCCTCAGTTTATCCAAGAGGCACCGCAGCTCCTCCAACTGAAAATCCAAGGTGAAAAAGGGGCGCCCACTGGAGCACGGTGCTTCAAATGTCACTTTGGGTAGTGGAGTGACACGGTGTTGTCGTGGTGCAGGTACTGTAGCTAAGACGTTCAAGCTACTAACGTCGTCGCCATGGGCTGCATCATACGGTAAGTTGCGTCAACATAGTTGATTATTACCACTCACAGCCATGGAGCACGACCTGTTCCTGATCCGTTTATCCAACTATATCGGCTGCGTCTCTGAGTTTACCGCACAAGTGCTCCAAACAGTCGCCCGTTTAATAGTATAGGTCCATAGGACGTTTATGTGTATACCAAAAATATGCTTCTGTCGTCTGGTACATCCGTCGGCTGTGGAACTAGTGGATGTCACTAAAATGTGTCCTCTAGTGGTGTGTTTAGTGGATATGAAACTGTGGAAGCCAACTAACGTCATGCTTGGTGTGGGTGCAGCGTTGTCCCACTATGTTGTAGTATATTTACCGAAGAGGTGCACAACTGCCTCGGCCCTTCAGGTACCTTATTAAACTTTAGCCGAGAATACAAGTGGTCTCCAGCATGATAAGGTGATCATTAATGTGTGTGGAGTAACAACAATGGCGACAATTATTACTTACATTTCGTCAGGTCTATTGATCGATTCAGAGTGTGGGAATATCGATATGTTTGGTATCACTCTATTGTCCATAATTACCACACAATCTTAAAAAAAAAAAAATCACAAATTAACGGGTTAAACGACAACTAAGAATCTGTGATATTTAGCCATAATCGGTAAAATATAATAAAAGTTTTCAGGGATAAACCAAAACTCGAACCATGTCCAAAGAAGATTTTCAATATATATTACAGTTAGTCAGATCTTGACCTCACCACATATTAACCCCACCACTCTCTTGACCCCACCACATATTGACCCCACCACTCTCTTGACCCCACCACATATTGACCCCACCACTCTCTTGACCCCACCACATCTTGACCCCACCACAACTTGTCCCTACCACATTTTCACCCCACCACATATTGACCCCACCACATCTTGACCACCCCACATCTAGACCCCACCACATATTGACCCCACCACATCTTGATCCCACCAAATCTTGACCACACCACTCTCTTAACCCCACCACATCTTGACCCCACCACAACTTGTCCCTACCACATCTTGACCCCACCACATCTTGACCCCACAACTTGTCCCTACCATCACCATCCCCCACCACATCTTGACCCCACCACATTTGACCACATATTGACCCCACCACATCTTGGCCCCACACACCCTCACCACATCTTGACCCCACCACTCTCTCAACCCACCACATCTTGGCCCCACCACAACTTGACCTCACCATTTTGACCCCACCACATATTGACCTCACCACATTTTGACCCACCACATTTTGGCCCCACCACATCTTGACCCCACCACATCTCCACACCACATCTTGGCCCCACCACACCACACCACATCTTGACCCCACCACAACATCTTACCACATCTTGACCCCACCACAACTTGCCCCACACCACATCTTGACCCCACCACAACTTGATCTTACCACATCTTGACCCCCACCACATCTTGACCACACCACATCTTGGCCCCACCACATCTTGACCCCCCACACATCTTGGCCCCCACTTGGCCCCACCACATCCCCACCACAACTTGGCCCCCACCACATCTTGGCCCCACCCCCACCACCTTGACCTTACCCATCTTGACCCCACCACAACTTGACCTTACCACATCTTGACCCCACCACAAGTTGATCTTACCACATCTTGACCCCACCACAACTTGACCTTACCACATCTTGACCCCACCACATCTTGACCCTACCACAACAACCCCACCAAATCTTGACCCCACCACATCTTGACCCCAACACGTCTTGACCCCACCACATCTTGACTCCACCACATCTTAACTCCACCACATATTGACCCCACAGCTTGACCCCACCACATCTTGACCCCACCACGTCTTGACCCCGACATATTGACCCCACCACATCTTGACCCACCACATCTTGACCCCACCACATCTTGACCCTACAACTTGACCACTGGCCCCACCACATACCCCCACCACATCTTATTACCACATCTTGACCCCACCACATCTTGACCCCACCACATATTTCCTCGTACTACATTTCATGCTTCTTGTTTTGTAATAATCCGAATTTTATGTATTTCACTTGTATTCCATCGCATTTCACCCTTATTTCATATTTTGTTCATCTACTTTTCATCTTGTTATATTTATTCTTTTGTTTTATCTCTATACAACTTCAGCGTCACCTGAAGAATCCTCATCCCAGTTTATTTTACTTAAAGATTATAATTACCCTAAAACTAATCGAGGGGATGGGGTTAGTTTAGGTTAGGGTTTGGTTAAGTTTTCATTTGGTTAGGTTAAGTTTTGATTTGGTTCGATAGGTTTTAATTTTGTTAGGTTAAGTTTTGATTTGGTTAGGTTTTGGTTTGGTTAGGTTAGGTTTTGGTTAGGTTAGGTTTTGGTTTGGTTAGGTTAAGTTTTGATTTTGTTAGGTTTGGTTAGGTTAAGTTTTGATTTGGTTAGGTTAAGTTTTGATATTGTTAGGTTAGGTTTGGATAGGTTAGGTTCTGATTTGGTGAGGTTAGGTTAGATTTGTTTAATCTTTAGATGAACTATACATATTTAATTCTTATTTCATCAAATGTCTTCAGAAGCCTCAAATGAACCGCTCTGTAAGCTTGAGGACTCATATACTATCCGAAGCCTTAGGGATGAACCACTCTGTAAGCAGCCCTTGATGATTCATATACTATCCGAAGCCTTAGGGATGAACCACTCTTTAAGCTTGATGATTCATATACTATCCGAAGCCTTAGGGATGAACCACTCTGCAAGCGGCCCTTGATGACTCATATACTATCCGAAGTCTTAGGGATGAACCACTCTGTAAGCTTGATGATTCATATACTATCCGAAGCCTTAGGGATGAACCACTCTGCAAGCGGCCCTTGATGACTCATATACTATCCGAAACCTTAGGGATGAACCACTCTGTAAGCTTGATGATTCATATACTATCCGAAGCCTTAGGGATGAACCACTCTGTAAGCTTGATGACTCATATACTATCCGAAGCCTTAGGGATGAACCAACGTACCTAGAAAACATATCAACCAGAAACATGAACGAAAACTGTGCTCACGTCATGGTATTCCCCAAGTCTCTTAATTTTGCCATAAAGTATTAACAAGGGTGGGGAGTGACAGGCAAAGCTTGATCTTTATACGGATTCGTTTTAAAAAATTGTAATGTTGGCGTCTAATCGATAAAAAAATACACTATTTAAAAAGGTGTGTGTGTAATAATTATAAATAATAATAATACTTAACGGTTTATTGAAAAAGTTCTGCAGCCCGAAGGCTGAAAATATACATTGGGTCGTTTAATAAAAGCTTTCATTACTGAAAGGTGAAAGAACAAGAACTGAATATACAAATTATTATAGTTTGCAGCTGATGGCCCAGACTGGTCTCTTGCCATACTGTGTAAGGTCACATAGGCCTCGTGGTGCAGTAACTAGTCCGTAGGTGTTGATATGAAGGACCTCTCGGAGTCATAGAGACGCCGAGTGGAGTGGTGTTCACGTGGTGCAGTAACTCGTCAGTAGGAGTTGATATGAAGGACCTCACTTGTTCATGGCGACACCAGTGGTGTGTGGTGGTGTCACAGTACCTCACTCTCTCTGCTAGGTGGTGTTGTGTTAACTCGTAGTCAGGTGTGAAACCGACCCTCTGTTGTTCCCATGGGGGACTGATTAGCACTTCCTGGTCAGAAGATGGTGGTCAGTTTCCAGGGGTATTTATCGCACTAGTGGGTCACGGTTTTCACTGGTACTGTCTAGTGCTGAATTCACTGGTTTAAACACTGCTCATCACTGTTCAACAATGGCCCTACTGCTTTTCGAAACGAAATTGTCACTTTTGATTACGTTGATATCCCGGTGGTGATGATGGGTTGGGGGGACTTAAGGAATGGCCGAACATTGCCAAGGGGCAGCTGCAGCGCCTGGTAGGTCTTGACTCTCCGGTGGTCAAGGATGTAGTGTGTGTGTGTGTGTGTGTGTGTGTGTGTGTGTGTGTGTGTGTGTGTGTGTGTGTGTGTGTGTGTGTGTGTGTGTGTGTGTGTGATGATGATGATGTTGGAGGGATTCTTTCGTTTAGTTAATAACTATAAACTTTTAACATATCACCTAGCAGCCACACCCGAGGAATATTAAATACAGTATAGGTACACAAGTAGCGGTGCTGTAGTTAACATTATCGCTATATATATACAAAATGGCAACACAATCTCATCCAGTTACGGTTACAGATTCATGGGTAAGATTAGAGAGCTTGGTGTATTTGGTATCTATATCCTGATGATGACCAGTACAGTACCCCGTGACCCAAACAGGGAGGAGGTTCCATCTGTCTATAACTCAGTAACTATTATTGGCTTTTTTTGCATTCTTACATTTTACTTGTACAATTATAAGTCTATGAGCCATAATATGTTGACGTCTGGTTACTTCCTTGTCAACCTCTTCAAAGCCTTTGATAATTGTAAAAGTTCCTATCAGGTCACCCCTGTCTCTCATGTTGGACAGAGGGAAAAATTTCAGATGCAGAAGCCTCAGTCTTGCCTCACACTAGAGACTAACTTAGTGGGTCTTGCCTAAACTCACTCTACACATCTTTATTCCATGCTTGAGTGCAGTACTCCATCTGTGGTGTAACATAAACCTGATACAGAATAACAAATGACTGACAGCCTATGAATACAAACATCCTCCAGATCTGTTCTACGTCAGAAAAGCTGTGAGGCAGGATTTATTACCCAATAATCCAAGCTGGAGAAGTGTTGTCAACTTTAATGTTTAAAATTATTGAGAAATACGTGTGATTATGCCGCCCATGACCTTAATATACAAACTAATCAGAATAACAGACCCGTCATTACCTACCGCCTTCATGTTCCATTCTTATGGATGGGGGTCACTGGGCACCATACCAGTCTCTGCTCCCAGGGGCCCTACCCAAACTCCCGAGGTAACTCCTGACTCTCTTAGCTACAAACCACTGATGACCCTGTTACCAACACCTCTTCCCTCCCTGGCCAGATATCACTCCTCCTAGAGACAGGCCTGGCACTAGGGACCTGCCACGCTTTGCCATAAACAAGATAAATTTACCGGGAATTTTCCCCCCACTCACTCATCATTCTGTCACTGTATGTAACTTGCTGACAAAACCCATGACCCTTCAGGCTTTTACGCCCTTAATGCATGAGTCATAAAGGCAAACATGAACTACGCATCCTTCCCAGATGGGCGCTGTAAACGCGTTTACCCTTTACCTTGCACAGGATGTAAGGGGGTGCCCACTAAACTAGCCCCCTCGGGGACAAATAATACCAGTACCGAGAGATTTCCTAACGAAGATAATATCTAGCGGTTGGCCAGGCACCCAGTACACTCCTTTAGCTGTTTGAAGTGAATCTCATCTTGACGCTTAACTTTATGAGCCTTCAGTTTTTCAAGTCTCTTTTTTATATCAGTATAAAATTGTATATAAGAACATAAGAACATAAGAAAATAAGGAGTCTGCAATAGGCCGGTTGACCTGTGCATGGCAGGTCCTGTCGAGAGTTACTACCACTCTCTATCATCCATGAATCTATCTAGCCTCCTTTTAAAACTTTCTAGCGTTCCAGCACTTACTACAAAGTTGCTAAGCGTGTTCCACTCGTCCACCACCCTATTTGTGAACCAGTTCCTTCCTATCTCTCTCCTAAACCTATACTTATCCAACTTAAATCCGTTGCTACGAGTCCTATCCTGCTCGGATATTATAAGAACTCTATCTATATCTCCTTTATTGATTCCTTTCACCCACTTAAATACTTCTATCATATCACCCCGCACTCTTCGTCTTTCTAGGGAATGTCTTGCACTCTGTCGTGAAGAGAAGGTAAGGAGTCATTATCTTCTTTGATAAAAAAACCAGACTCGAAGAGTTTATGCAAATGTTGGGCAGCCTCATGATGATTTGTGGCACAAGAGCGGCGAGGAAGATGATACAACCCCAGCCCTCCTGCCCCCCCAGAGCTATAGAGATACATGCCCCACTTTCTGCTGTACCTATAATACAACCCCAGCCCCCCTGCCCTCCCCAGAACTATATTGACATTGTACACTCAAGGCTGGAAATATTAACCGAGATTTGACGGTTTTAGCTGATTCTGAGATGTCAGATTTTTTTTTCCTTCAAGCTTGACCTTGTGTGTGGAGTGTGGTGTATCGCTTGCACTGTAACTAGTGAACAGTATACTGTACAGTGTCCCCTCATCCCGCGTCTACTAGCTTTGCCATCCAACCCTGCCTTCTGTTAATGATTTACCAGCCCTTCCTGAGACCCCTGTCTACCAACTATGTCCACTACCCTGTCTACCAACCATGTCCACAACCCTATCTACCAGCCATGTCTAATGCCATATCTACCAACCATGTCCACTATGTCTACTGCTCTTGTCTACCAGCTATATCCACTACCCTGTCTACCAGCCATGTCCGCTTCCCCTGCCAACTTATCCTGACACTCAACCTGCCTACAACCCCTATCGTCTTGAGCCAACAGACCTCTCCTTCTTCAATAACTGCCCCTCCTCACTCGGGCTTGACCCAAACAAACAACGCCCGGCTCCTGGTTCTCGGTGTTTTATTCCATGATTTTGTTTCTCTGTCTGAAGATAACAGCACCGAGGCGACAGTAGCGTCTCATACAACTCTTCACTAATTTAGTCTTGTTTATTTGGGATAATTTCGACTCCCATATGGTCATCATTACGATCGTGTAGGAAGTTATAAGCGACCCAATTAGATGCCGTCACATCTACAAATTGGGGTAAGAACTGATGTATGAGCCCCAGCGGCGACCGTGTGGAGCCCGTTCGTCCGTCCGTCCATTCGTTCGTTACCTCAAGCGACCACAAGGACTGCAGCCACCACCACAGACACCTCCCACCTCGGCTAGCATACTAATTACTGGTCACGTCGCGGATACCCGGGATAGTGGAGGAGTGTTGGTTCAAGCCCTGAGGCGAGGCACCCTAGTCCAGTGTGTGTGTGTGTGTGTGTGTGTATGTGTGTGTGTGTGTGTGTGTGTGTGTGTGTGTGTGTGTGTGTGTGTGTGTGTGTGTGTGTGAGTGTGTGTGTGTGCAGCAACAGTGACCCATTGTTACTTACTCTCTCACACCCACCCTTACCATTTACTCTTTCTACACGACGCCGCGGCCACCTCAACATTAACATCATTATCATCATCCACCCCAAGGCTGCCTGTGCTACTTTGCTTCGCGTCTCACACACTATCTCCACTAGTTTCCTACCCGCTGTTTAGTTCCTCACTGATCTTTCTCCTACACTTGTCTCACTATCCTTTCGTACCACCCATCACCATCCCTGATAATTATGTCTACAGCTGCTTTCACTATCATCTCGTGACATCATTATCTTGCTATTTATTACAGTCACCATCACAGTGAGCCATCATCACCATCACTTAAAACTACATATTACTTCACTATACATCCCTCACTATCATCACTATCCCTGCTGTCCATCACTATCACTCTTACACACCACTTCCCCTTACTATTTCCCCTCACATTCATCTCACGTCAAAGTGGGTCTCATATGACTGATGATAAAACACTGTCTCGGTACATATCTGGGTACAGTTATAGGGGAGGTCTTGGCTAAAATACAATTATAGTTATGATCATGATTGAGTATAACTATAATGGTGATCTTCGTTGAGTATAATCATAGTAGTGGTCTTAACAGAGTAAACTAAGTGGTGGTCTTGATGGAACAAAATTACATCAGTGGTCTTGGTTAGAATATAATTACTACGATGGTCTTAACAGTGTATAATAATCAGTGGTCTTTATAGTTTAATACATCAACACAAGAGTCGACACCAACACAAACAACAGCTAAATGTTATCTCAAGCCTCATTAAGGAGATAATCACATAATATGCTTCGGTGGCCAGGGTAGAGTGATGAAGGTGACCCATCCTCCTACCTCCCTGCAGGGGGCGTTGGGGGTGGGGGGTAAGGGGTGTTGAGATTAGGGGGTGTTGGGGTGGAGGGTGTGATGGTAGGGGTGTTGGGGTAGAGAGGTGTGAGGGTTGGGGTGTTGTCTTAAGAGATAGACGGTGTTGGGGTAGGGGGTGCTGGAGTAGGTAGTTTGAGGATGTGGGGTGTTGGAGTAGGTAGTTTGAGGATGTGGGTTGTTGGGGTACGGGGGTGCTCTGGGATGTGTCTGACACTAGTGACATCATAAGCCAAGGTACAGACTACGTCAGAGCCTCGCCCATGTTCCAACACTACAGCAGCTATCCCACGCCCTCACAGTCTTATAAACACAATTTGTAGGAAGGTCAGAGAGACAACATCACTTATAGACGAACCCAGAGCATATTGTTGATACTGATGAACTAGACATAACACAACCTATACAACATAGTGAGAGATGGTCCACGATCGTTCCTTACAGCTCTGTACACAACAGGGTCGACTGCACCATCATCGCTTCCATCATTACAAATAACAATAACAACTCCCCTGACCCTCCCTCGCCTCCCACTTGGCTATAAGCGTCAGTTTAGACCGTCAGACGGCATCACTCTCGCACTTAGAGCCACCTCGCTCGTAAAACGCTGAACTTGTAATTAGCTTAGATTCATCTCTGTTTTTGATTTCAAGGTTTGAGATGAGCTGATATAATACTCGTAACCTACTGTGTGTGTGTGTGTATGTGTGAGTGTGTGTGTGTGTGTGCACCAGCTACTGCACGTATGGTCTTGCCCACCCCTGCCTGTCACGTTGCCACCGCTAGCTTAAATGATAACCCCAATTCCGCGATTCTCGGACGCGTCACGTCGCCCGTAAACAAACCGGTCGTCTTACCCCCGGTATCGCCTGAGGGGAGATTGCCGGATTACAAACCGGTTTTATTCAACAGATGAGCCTACCAGTTGAAGGGTTCCATATAGTGGGGTCGACGTCTTACTTTAGTCGTGGGATTATCAGTATTTCATTAAAAATCCTTCACCCTGTACAACACTTCAGCGACCCCTCGTCTCTCTCTTTTATAACTAAATTTTGAAAACTTCCTAATTTCTGCAACATCAGCCCCATTACTTGTTTTGTTTTATAAGCATCTCGTGTTCAGTACCTGCCACCTTCAACATAGATCCCAAGCCTGTTACCTCTGTTTCAGTTATGGTATCAGCCTCTACATTAACACACTTACAATAATCACTCGTGTTTACATAAAAAAAGTTGAATAATACGTAGTCCCGGGTTGTCTTAAAGCACCGGATGAGTATTTCGCTTAATGCAACAAATTTAGAACAGTACACCTCTTGTTCGTGGGGTCCATTTGACATATCTTACTTGCTCTTCATGGGCTTCCTGCATACCAACCACCTCCTGGTGTACTGTAGTTTGTTCATCAGAAGGGGTGATAGCGGTGAAGTGTACGAGTCATTATCACAAGACAGGAACATACACTTGAGATTATCTCTGTGAGCGGCCCAACATGCGGCCACGGCACCCTTACCCTTGCTATATCCGAGCAGATTATGATGATTTATTATCTTAAGCCACTAGACCAATTAAAACTTGGATAAGCCTAGAACTTGGCGGCGATTGGTCAGTTTCTCGCCTCGGAGGTGCCAAGTAGTGCTTATCTATCGTTATTTCAGCTGGTTTCTTTGGCGCCGGCTGATAATATAATATGACAGCGAGAATATTCCTTGCCGCGGACATCTGGGCAGGAGGGGATCATTATTCAACACAATAATCTCCATAAATTTACTCTATCCTTGTCCCGAGTTTTGTTTTGTTTACATTTTATTTAATCATAAGAGCACGTAAGAATCACCCCATATTACCCCATCCCATCCCACCCCACTTTGCCCGCTACCACCAACCATACCAGTCAATGTGTGGGCGTGAAGGAGTTCTCCACGCCCATGCCTGTCCTACCCCAGGCCGTCTATCCACGGGCGTTGCGTGCATTGAGCCATTACGCCCGCAAAATGAGCAACTAATCCAGCCTTATCGTTGAGTAGAGCCCGGGATATGAGTCACGTAAACCACACACACACACACACACACACACACACACACACATATATAACCCTTGCCTACAACCACCACATTATCACATTCCTTGACTCACACAAACAACACGACTCACACGAGAACCTACGCGTCACACACACACACACACACACACTAGAACCCACGAGTTACACACACACAAGAACCTACGAGTCACACACACGAGAACCTACGAGTCACACACACACGAGAACCTACGAGTCCGTGTTGTCGACCATGTCTTAAGTGTGACGAGATGAGGAAGTTCACGACTAGAATTTTGTTGCCTAACTAATTATGCCGCCATGATATCACCACTCCACTGTGAGGCCCAGCTGTGAGTAGGAGGGAGGCCAGACTTTGGGGGGCGAGGAAGGCCCAGCTGTAATGAGAGAGAGTGGGGGAGGGGATACAGGGATGAAGAGAGATAGAGGGGACGCGCGAGACGAAAAAAAGAGCTCGCTATAAGATAAGATAAAATAATGTTGAAAGAACAACACAGGGAAGACTACACCCACACACACACACACACACACACACACACACACACACACACACACACACACACACACACACACACACCTAAGCTAATGGACATATTCTAGTATACCTTCACAAACTCACCACAAGTATAAAGAACAATCTTAGGTGCAACTTATACCTGTACAACATGGGATTAATTACGCCATATTTCTCTTTATTTTCCATCACATAAAGGTCATAATTATGTTGGTATGTGTGGCAGGGTGTTGTTTATGAAGTCTCGAAATAAGGCTGCAACGGAGGGAATGGGAGTGTGGACGCGGGCACATATTTTTTATTGTTTTTTTTTTTTTTTTTTAAAGCCTGAGTAAATCACCAACCAATGTGTATGATAATAAACCGACTCCTCATAACAAAGAATACAAGATAAAAAAATATATATTGCTTTCATTATGATGTACGACTTATGAAACACCTTGTATAATATTGAGGGTGAGTGTGAAGTGTTGGTGCGTGTCACGGCCTTACTGTTAGTCCTCAGATGGGGTGGGAAGTACTGTATTGTGTGGCTGGGATACCGACTCATTCACCCAACTGCTGCTGTTGTTGTTGCTGTTCCCTCACCCGTAATCACTCTTCCTGCCTTCACACACACATATGATCTTCCTGGACCCACTACGAATACACCAAAGCCTCGTGTTCGTTTTGCCGCGATGTTTCGTCTCACACGAAGACATTAGCTACACGGAACTAGTCGACAAGGGAGTGTATCTGATATTAAAAACCAAAGTTAATTTTTAGTTTTTATCAAAATAACATTAATTACAGCCGGTTTTTAGGCCAATTTATGCTTCTCAACTGGATAATACATTGTAAATAACGTAAAGCGATTTTTAAGCCTCACATTAAAACCACTTTAATTCCAGCCATCTTAAAACCTACTCGTATAGCCCAGACCACACGTCACTTTACACTACTGAGGCTCCTAATTGCTCGTCTCACCATCCCTTCTCGTTGTAGTATTTCACATGGGTTCCATTCCGTTTCAAACAAGTGAGTCATTAACTATTGTTCGTGACTGTACTGTACCTCTTGGCTAGATAATGAATGGTTTACATAATAAAAAAAGGACTACTGGTCGTCTACATAAATCTATATATATATATATATATATATATATATATATATATATATATATACAACGTTATCAGGCAGTTTGGAGTACCTTACCTCTGTTCGTCTGTGGAGATTTTAGTTACAGTTACAAAAAAAAAAAAACGCTCTCCGAAAATAGACATTTTACTGTGACCTTTTGTGTGTCCTTCAAAGGCAGTTTCCGGTAAGGTAAGAGTTGTGTGTTAAGAAGTCGAGTGTTCTTAACGCTGTTTAATGTTCGTGAGATGAATTTACGATTCACATCTTGATCTTATTCTCTTGGGAGTAAACTTAAAAAAAAAAAGCTGAGAAGAGAATGAACTTCTCTTACGACATCTGACAACAGTTGACATCGCAAGCATTGGCCAACCACCACCATTGCTGCACCCATTGTACTGTACAGCTCACTACAACTCTCCCCAGTATGCAAGTTCACGATTTTACGACTGAATTTCCTAAATCCACAGACGCCAGGACGTTCCAAAAATATCCATTGGGTAAATTTTCATATTGTTATTCGTTTTTTACCGACGGTCCACTCGCTCTATAGCAGCTGCTGTGACATTCTCGTGAGCGGCAGTCAACAACAGCACATCTTGCATCTCACTCTAACGCAGCCGCCGAGTCTTAGACGATGTTTAAACTCCCCTCCACCACGAGAGTGTTTTAGTTCCCAGGAAAAGAAAAAAAACAAAAACTCACACTGTATATTTCTTTAGCGGGAACAATATTTTAGATAATTTTACGGGATCAGGCATTTAACAGAAACTATTTCAGTGCCGGAGAATATATCAAGGCGGTGTTACCAGCAGCAGACGACCTCAGATTCAAGAGTCCTGGCTTTCCGAATTCACAAAGATTCCTATAGTGAAATTATTCCTCATTATTAAAAATGCGAGATTACACCTTCCAGGTTCATTTAAACTTAAAATATAAAATTTACATCCAAGTATAGCATCAAAGTTATACAGTAATACAACTCAACTAAAGACGTTCATTCAGCACCAATAAGAGATGAAATTAAAGTGACAATCAATTTGCAACGATTCTGTAACATAAATTCGCCTCCTGACTGTTGTTAAGTGTAATGTTAATTATATTCTGGATGTTTTTACTGTTTTAGCTGAAGTCAATGAGTTGTAAGCTTTCTCACATTTTTAATTACCAGGAATAAATCATCGTTTGAACCTTGATGAATCGTGCACGAGGGACAGGCGTCTTGTGTAATTATGTTGAAGAAAAACAGTTTAGGCTCGTGGCTCCAGTTGCCCAGCATAGTTGGTGAACATTTTACCCGTGGCTGAAACTTTATATCCTTGCGTTTAAAACCTTCATCATAATAAACAAAATGTCTTATTAAAGTATGTTTTTTTTTTTTGCACGTAGACGAATACTGGCTCAAGGTTGTATTAATAAACCCAATGGCCTCTGTAAGAACTGTATAGGAGATGGTACGTTTATTGGTCGAGCGCTGGTGAACTCGCTGACCGCCACCAAAATAAACATTAAACTCGCTAAATTAACGTTTGTTTCGTTACATTAACTTCACCGCCTCTTACGCCTTGTCGCACAAAAGAGCCTCCGTGAGATTCCGCCAAGCTTTTGAGTCTTGTGCGTTTCTTTGGCTACATTTCTCCATTGTACTCTGACTCCCTTCTTCACTGTTACGTACTCATGACGGCCAAGGTCTTCTGTTCTCTTGGGAAGCTCAGTCTATCTCCTCTGTTATGATTTTGTCTATTGTTGTTACATTTCTTGAATAGTCTCATTATTATACCAGCATTCATGTCCATAGTATTAATCTTACAACCCGGTAGCGGACGCAAGTGGCAGTAACGTTTATATTTATATTCAAGATGTTTTTCTTGTACATCATAAAAGCACGAACGAAAATTCAATAAAAGGATTAATGGCTAGCAAGAGCACGAGCGAAAATTAGATAAATGGAGTAATATCAGTGTTACTTCTGGATGAAGAAAGATGGCGGCCCATTGGCTTCGGTCAAACACAGTTCACCTTCTTACCATTTGTTATAAAAATTTTAACAAAACATAGCGCGGGATATGAGACTGACAACATGATGATTCGCTCGCGCTCATACACTCACGGTCACTGTTGAATCATTCATCAATATTGATAGTCACACCAAAAACATCATCTTGTTCCGTATCCCAAGTGCGACCCCCAAACACATTATCGTTTCTCTGTCTTATGTTAATACAGTATGATTTCTTGTTTTTCTCTTCCCCACCGCTCTTTCTCCTATTATGTGTTTAGTGTACCCCTCCCTTCCCCCGCGGTGTGTGGCGGGGTAACAAAGCCCCAAGAGTCAGTCGCCTCCCCCCTGGGCGTAATGCTTGGCCTGGCTGGCTTGTCACGCCCCTGGGTTTTACCAGAACGACCTGGCTAGCCAGCCCGGACACGCGCCTCACTCTCTTGCCCTTGCCGTATCAAAGGCTGCCCCCACTATACCTTAGGAAAAACATTGCACATTATGCACACGAAGGCATTCAAGGCTTCGCAGCTTCCACCAGCTCACAACCACTCGTGTTTCATCACTTATATCTTCACTCCACCTTCACTCTCTGGCATTCTCAACCTTTAATCCCCACTACAGTCAGCAACTTTACCCGCCAGTCTTTATATTTTCGACGACTTTAATATATCTCGGCTCAGTGATATTATAAGCAACATTTAATTCCGTGTGTTGGTCAGCTTCATGAGTCTGGACAAATTAAATCGGCGTCGTAATTTAAACTGAAAATAATCTCCTGAAGCTGTTGTCTTGGAAGACAGCTGACGAGGGGCGCCGAGTTTGTCAGGGTAACACAGTGTTGTCACGAGTGCAGTGTCTGCATGTCCCTATTGACCATGGTCCCTATTAAGGTGTGAACTACGACGTACCTGGTAGTGTGTGTGATGGAGTGTAATCCTGTAGTGTGTGTTGGAGTGTAGTCGTGTCGTGTGTGTTGGAGTGTAGTCGTGTCGTGTGTGTTGGAGTGTAGTCGTGTACTGTGTGTTGGAGTGTAGTCGTGTAGTGTGTGTTGGAGTGTAGTCGTGTAGTGTGTGTTGGAGTGTAGTCGTGTAGTGTGTGTTGGAGTGTAGTCGTGTCGTGTGTGTTGGAGTGTAATCGTGTCGTGTGTGTTGGAGTGTAGTCGTGTCGTGTGTGTTGGAGTGTAGTCGTGTCGTGTGTGTTGGAGTGTAGTCGTGTATGTGTGTTGGAGTGTAGTCGTGTAGTGTGTGTTGGAGTGTAGTCGTGTAGTGTAGTTGTGAGTGTTGAGTCGTGTCGTGTGTGTTGGAGTGTAGTCGTGTAGTGTGTGTGTTGGAGTGTAGTCGTGTCGTGTGTTGGAGTGTGGTCGTGTCGTGTGTGTTGGAGTGTAGTCGTGTCGTGTGTGTGGATATAGTCGTGTAGTGTGTTGGAGTGTAGTCGTGTCGTGTGTGTTGGAGAGTAGTCGTGTCGTGTGTGTTGGAGTGTAGTCGTGTAGTGTGTGTTGGGTGTAGTCGTGTGTGTGTTGGGAGTGTAGTCGTGTAGTGTGTGTTAGAGTGTAGTCGTGTAGTGTGTAGTCGTGTAGTGTGTTGGAGTGTAGTCGTGTAGTGTGTGTTGGAGTGTAGTCGTGTAGTGTGTGTTGGAGTGTAGTCGTGTAGTGTGTGGAGTGTAGTCGTGTAGTAGTGTGTGTAGTGTGTGTAGTGTAGTCGTGTAGTGTGTGTTAGGAGTGTAGTCGTGTAGTGTGTAGTCGTGTACTGTGTTGGAGTGTAGTCGTGTAGTGTGTGTTGGAGTGTAGTCGTGTAGTGTGTGTTGGGTGTAGTCGTGTAGTGTGTAGTCGTGTAGTGTGTGGGAGTGTAGTCGTGTAGTAGTGTGGGAGTGTAGTCGTGTAGTGTGTGGGAGTGTAGTCTGTAGTGTGTGGGAGTGTGTGGTCGTGTAGTGTGTGGGAGTGTAGTCGTGTGGTGTGTGTAGTAGTGTAGTCGTGTAGTGTGTGTGGGAGTGTAGTCGTGTAGTGTGTGGGAGTGTAGTCGTGTAGTGTGTGGGAGTGTATTCGTGTAGTGTGTGTTGGAGTGTAGTCGTGTAGTGTGTGTTGGAGTGTAGTCGTGTAGTGTGTAGTCGTGTAGTGTGTGGGAGTGTAGTCGTTAAATACAAGTATTCTCTTTTAAGTTCTTTCACCATATAAGACGTCCAGCAGCATACTACTCTCAGGGGATAACTAGTCTGCTACATAATGAGTTGTGTGGCTCCATGAAACACAGTGGTCGGTCCTCTATTAGGGCAAAATACTCCAGGATGAGTTGTTTCCCTGTTCTAGGATGCCTCGGCAAAACTCGTGGAATTATCAATCCAATACCGAGAGATTTTAAATATTTTTTCGGTGTTTTTCGCCTTAATTACATTCGTGGGGGTAAACAGAATTGTGGATTATGACAACTATATAAAGCTTTATGATAAATAAAAACTATGAATTGACTAAATATCTTCATTCACAATCAGAGTAAGTAAAGACTTGACATGATAAAAACAAAGCTTACAATAGTGAACGGTCCTTCAGCAGACGACTACATGGAGATACAAACACTGGAGTAATATTGTGACATGTACAGTAACTGACAACTGAGAAAGTTGTGTAAAAACAGAAAGAGAGACAGCGATAAAGAAAACTAGTGATTGAAGTAACAAGTGACACACACACACCCGGGGAGTGAGCGCCGGGACAAATGTCAGCCGACCTCCTCCTCGGATGGATCAGTAAGTGTGGATCTAAAAGAGAGAAATTAGCGGTGTGTGGTTGTGAGAACACACGCAACGCCGCCGTTGCCACTACCATGAAACGCCTCGTCTACTACACCGTCATGGGCCCCTGCAAGTGGGTCCAGCTCTCGCTGCATCTGATACGCGGCAGGTAAGGTTCCGTAAAGTCATCTCGAACTCCCAGCATGGTTTTTATTATTATCTGGTCGTTATTTATCCTGGAGACTAACGACACGACCTGGGGTCAATTTACACGAGGGTATGGTTAACGTTAACACAATAGGCGACGTACTAGACTTCCTGCACGGCCTTAAGGATATAAACATTTTCAATTGTTATCCAGCACCATCAAAACCATTATCTCAATATACAGGTAACTAAAAAAAATTATACAGTCACTGCCCCCTCCACTGTCCCTTACCTCATTGCCCAACACATCAACGCCTAGTGCCGGCCGGGTTGAAACAATGCAATGTACTCGTAATTCAACACAACCAATAAAGAGTACAGCTACTTGTGTTTCAGAACAAATATATTCAGTTAGTCAACGCCTGATCAAACATCATGGCGGACATTTTAGTGTTATTCCCTTGCTATTAATTTCAGAATGAAGATAATCACCTCAGCCAACACCCTTTAACTGTAATGATGACGAATATTCAAGTCAACCAACTTTATAAACTCATGTCGTAACTATGAGGTAACAATACACCATTACATTATTCGTCCTGTGATCTCGCCCACTGCTCATATGACCGACAACTTCCAAATACTGAATGTACTGTATGCTTGGTTCAATGTACTGTAGGTATAGATGTAAGATGACCGGCAGAGAGGGAGATAGTCTCTCCACAGCGTTAAGCCGGTAAGTTCAGTACAGTATAATGTTTACACACTGTCGTCACAAAAGAAAAAGTCCCATCATAATGTTCGAAAGTGTCCGTATGTTAGGCAAGTCAATAACAAAGACTTTAAAAGGTAAATGATAAGTAAAAAAAAAATAACAAGTAACATATGAAGACTTTGAAAGATAACATGTCTACTCATATTCCGAATATCGTTGTTCATACGCTCGCCTACAAACAACTTGAAGTTACTAAAGGTAAGGTTTGATCAATGGCGTTATTTATGTTGTGATATAACTTTAGAGGACACTTAATATATGGGTTACCATATAATTGTATTTTGGTGTTATTGATGTATTACAGAGGTCGTTGTTATAAAAGTATGTCCGTACTTAACAACTATGGTCTTTAAACACTTAATCAAGCTTAGTACAAGAAACACATTAGCTTCATCTATTTTTTTCAGGATACTTATACAGAATTTTGATCGAGTTATTAATCTAAACTTATCCCATTCACTTATTGATACAATTTGTGTTTGTCTCAATTTATTTCATTCATTAAGTCTATATATTAGTTTATTTCTTTATATCTAAATGATTCTATTTTGGTTGACTTAATTTTGAAGCTATAGCCTAACCTAACCTCTGATCATCTACTGTGAATATTTTTGTTCTTTCTTTTTATTCTTCTCTTTTCTCAGTCTTAACTTTATCCTTTTTCAAATATTCTTTCTGTTATTACTTCTGTTCAATTAATCCTTCTGTTCAATTAATCTTTCTATTTAGTTATTACGTCTATTCAATTAATCCTTCTGTTCACTTATAAAGTCTGTTCAATTAATCCTTCTGTTCAGTTATAAAGTCTGTTCAATTAATCCTTCTATTCAGTTATAAAGTCTGTTCAATTAATCCTTCTGTTATTACTCCTGTTCAATAAATCCTGCTCTTCAATATTAATCCCTCTGTCAACCTGGATACTCCCCCAAAAACCCTCGACTAAGAACGACTCTTTCTCCCATAGATCATACAACCTGTACGAGAACGAGGATGGGAGCGACATTATCTTGATGGTGGGGGATGAGGTGTACCGAGAGAGGATCCCCGCTCACTCCTGGGTCCTGGCTGCCGGTAACCAGGTGTTCAGGGCCATGCTACAGGGACCGATGGCTGACAGGCACAAGGAAACCTACAACATCCCCACTGACCCCAAGGGATTCCAAAATCTACTCAAGTAAGTTTTGTCTCTGTGGTACTATACTGGGTAATTAGGAGCCTGGGAACATGAGGGAATAAAACACCTCGGGATGAAGTTTAGTTCACATAATGATTAACACCCTAACGTTAATATAATCTAACTTAGCCTAGCCTAACCTAAACTTAGCTTAACCTAAGATTAGCCTAACCTAACTTACCCTAACCCAATTTAACCTAACCTAATCTAATCTAACCTTGCCTAACCTAACTTACCGTAAAATCACCTTACCTAACTAACCAAACTTGACCCAATTTAACCTAACCTAACTTAACCTAACATACCCTATCTCAACTTAACCTTACCTCAACTAACTGGCCTAACCTACACTAACCTAACCTAATTTAATAACCTAGCCTACCCTAACCTAATTTAACCCCCATCCCACCCAGCAGTAAATAAGTACCAAAGTTTCCAACTTGGGGAAGTGGATGCGGTCGAGTGCAGTACCGGCCATGTTGCCTCCGAAGGCTTAGTATACAATGTGCTGTATCCACACTGTGTGCTGTATCCACACTGTGTGCTGTATCCACACTGTCCCTAACGGGCAATTATACCTGACTTAACCTAATCCCTCAGATGGCGTTAGGGTGCTTAATTATCAAGTAAAATAAGCTAGGGGAGCTTATCTTAATATGAACCTGAGACGTGAATCGGTCGAGTAAGATTCATATAGTCGAAACTTTAGCTCAAGAAGAAATTAACCAACAGCGCCATCAAACAACTGTATACGACTAGACATAAACCTTATCAAATATTTATACTTAATTATATTTCAAATGTTAAAATAAATTGTTAAATCCAAATAACAAGCAAATGGTGAGTTTCATATAAAGCTAAAAACAGAAGAAAAAACGATATCCTTATTAAGTCACGGTTCTCAGAGATCATTGTACTGATATAAATCACGCTCTCCTGTCTGTCATGTTGACTTTTTAGAACTAAGTAACCGCTGTATGTAATTAAGCACGCACGCACACACACACACACACACACTCATCTGGCTGGGGTCTGGCTCTTAAGTTCTTTTTTTTTTTGGGGGGGGGATCAAAAGTCGTGTCGTGTCGATGACTTTTAAGAGATAACTTAGAGAGCAACTCACTAACATTAGGTTCCCCAGAATAACCATTTAAGAAGTTCTGTAGTTAGGAGAGGTCGTCTAGTTAGACAACAGTTGTCATTTCCCAGTTAAGTTGAATTTTTTTTTAGTTTGGTCAATTCCCTCCTTCATAAATATATTATTTGTAGTAAAGATCCTGATATCTCGCTTGAACTGTGCATGAGTAACATTAGTAGGTACTTTCAATATTGATCATAATGCTGAATGTAACTGTAATTCTAATTACAGGTGGCTGTACCGTCACGAGTGTGGAATCCAGAGTATGGAGAGTGGCCTCATCACCCTCCAAGTGGCGATCCAGTACCTCTGCCCAGAACTGGCAGAACTGTGTGTGGAATATATTGCACAACACCTCAATGGGAACAACGTTCTCAGAGTCCTGCAATACATTCACAGGTACTGTCCATCTAACCAGGGTTCTGACAACAGTGAGATCTCAACAGCTCCTTCAGCTCCCAGCTTGGAGGATCTTGATGAATTTCCACAGACTTGTGTAGATCCAAGAGTGGAGCAGTTGGAAAGGTCTCAGCACACTGTCCACAACATGACTCAACTGCAGGAACTGTGTGACGATGCAGACTTCCGGGACCCCACAGCCTGCTGTACTGACCTCTTCAACGCGTGCCTTGAACTAGTAGATCGGGAAACACGGTTAGTCCTGGCCTCAGAGCTTTTGGAAGAGGTAGATTATGACACACTTGAACTTATTTTGAGGCGCTCTACACTGAATGTGCCAAATGAGCTGCCAATATTTGAGGCAGTACAGCGCTGGTCAACAGCAAAATGCAAACGTGATAAGTTACCACTCACTCAGGAAAACAGAAGGGCTGTGTTGTGTAATCTACTCTACCATACACGCTTCCTACAGATGAATAATGAGCAGCTTCCACAGACTGCTTGCCTTCTGACGGCAAATGAATTTAACTACGTGAGTGGGCGGATCTCAGGTCACAACATGACCACCATACCTCCCACACTAGCACCACACTTGTCTGAGATGGACAAACCTCGCTGCCACACACCCCCTGGAACACCACAGAACGCAAATATCAAGAACAAGAAAAAGCGTACCACTGGTAAGAAAAAATATACAAGGAAGGAACTGATGCTGGATATTGTGTCGTGTCTTGCAGTGATCTTTGATTAAACATGAATGTTAATATTTGTGTTGCAATGATTCTCGCCACACTGTCACAAGAAGAGCCAAATGGATAAAATCCTTAACTTATATATTATCTAGCTTTTTTTACTGATTAAACTTATATGTTAAAGTCAAATATGTTTGTATCTTGAAAACATTAACATGTAATACGAAATACATAAGTCGAAAAATTGTTATTACAGTACTTAAGTCATGTTGTTTTGAATATACACAAGGTATGTTTCTCTTGACCCGGTAAACAACTTATGAACCTTTGCTGTTATTGTAGTCATTGAATTCTATTTGATTTGATCATAGATGTTTTATTGTATAGATGTTGAATCATTTATTACTTTATACTTGTATCGGAAAATGTTGCACAACTCATTCGCAGAATTTGGACTGCAACAAATCAAAACGTGAAGCACCTTCTGAGAATGTGCCTTCTACTATAAAAATACAGGATATATATATATATGTGTAGGAATTATAAGTTACTTTAACTTAAAACTTGTTAAATAATAATGAATGAATGTAAAACATATTCCTTTTTTATGAATAGTTTTTCCAAATGTACAATATACAGTAAATAGTCTAGTCATTCTTTTCTCAGCATAACATAGTAAAGTCTAAAAACAGGATGTATAATAGAAGGAACGAGTAAAGGCACGGACACTCTACACTGTGTGATTAAATCTGTATCATAATGCTCTGGTTCTGGCCATACAAGATATTATTTTATTCTTACGACTCAATATATCAATCGGGGTTCATCCACAAAATTGAAAATAAAATTACTAAACAGAATGCATTGCCACAACGATGAAAATGTTTTTGAACGATTCCATAAATGCAATGTAATTATAATGGTTTATCTGGCTCGTGGGGAAAATGGCATATTCCTGTCATATTAAGACTCTTCACATTCATTCTTGTTGTAAACGTCAGTGAAGATGACAATGATAGCGTTCACCTCAACCACCATACATACAGTGAGAGTTCATCACGAGACACTTTCCTCCAGCATCCTATTTATAAAAGCACTTTAATATGTCATGACTATACACGGAGGCAGCCTGTTGTGCAGTAGTGACAGACAGGCACAGGAAACATCCAGTGTATAGTGAGAGCAAGAAAAGAGAAGTCTAATATTTATGTTAAGTTTGTGTGTTAATAATGCTGAAATGTTTCTGTACAAACTTCTGTGAAGAATGTGCAGAGTAAAACCTTGTACTATGCCCTTAGACATCCGTGCTGACTTTCCCTGTTACTGAAAAGTATTTATTTATGAATTGAATACAAAACATCACACATACAGTACGTCACAATACCTTTACAGATTAATAATGACCAAATGTGTATTTTTTCTAACTCCAATGTACTGTAAATAAAACAACACAGACTCACAGTAGGATTACAAAAATTCCTATTATTTGTTACCAATGTTCTTAAAAAAATAAAACCAAAGAGTTAAAATATTTTAATTTTATAATCAGTGTGATGTAATAGGCTCCTCAACGAGGCTATTCCCAACACCAGCGTGTGTTTTATTATGTTTGATAAAGTTTATATCATTATTTAGACGAGTATATTCAACAGGGAATATTAACACGGATCACTGTGACAAAGAAAGTAATATTCAGGCAATAATATATACTGCACTACACATCATGATAGGATTTTTTCTTTATCGGAAAGTCAGCAAACGATGAAGTGATTTGTTTATCCACTTCCTGTCTGAGTATTACAGCAGCGCTCAACATGCTGACCCATCCATGTTTTCCTCTCCTTTGATCTTTACCCAATAAATAGTGCAATACTTGTATAATTTAATGTAGCTCACCCATGCAATACCTCGCTATCAAGCATCGTATTCTTGGTGTTAAATCTTCACAGCCTGGTCAAGGACTTGGATATATACAGTAGATGTACCAACAGCCAGCCAGGGTATAAACTCATATATTCTCTACGCAGTCAGCATTAATTATTAAACAATGAACGGTGTGTAGACGCGCTGTGAGCATGTAAAGACAAAAATAATTGATACGGACGTAAATAGTTGTGTCCGTCAGTTCGGCCCCAGACAGTGAAGTCATTGGTTTGAGCAGCAAGCGTTTTATTTGTCTGTAACTTGGATCATTACGATGTACACAATATTTCTCTTATGTTTATCTCAACTGCCGAGAATGAACAGGAATGTCTTTGTGATTTATGGTCGATGTTACACTAAGTTCCTAAAATATTTGTAGAGATGAATACCAAGGAGAATATAATAAATTAATGACAAAAGAACTCTCTCATTACGGGGACGTTATATTGCATTCTTTATCTTCCTCGTGCTGAGAGGATACTTATGATACTGTACTGTACTTAATGAATACCAAACTGTAAATATTATAACTATGATGAACCACTGTGGGTTTGTCAAGTATTTGTATGTCTAGCACAGTGTTTCTCAAACTGGGGGGCATGGCAGGCTAGTGTAAGTAGTATATGTTTGGAGAAAATGTGGGAACTCTGATTCAACTGTTTTTTGGTACTTTGCCTTGTTAGGGGAGATATTGTTTTGTTTTTTTAATTGTGTGTAATCATAATACCCGTATGGTACAGTTTTGATATTTACATAGTATGGTGCAGCAGCAGCTAGTTTTTCATTTCCAACGGATTCGCTCAGCTTGCACGATTCTAGTTCCTGTTCAGACGAATTCCTTGATCTCAGAACGATTCTGCTGCCAGAGACCTCTATGAAGAAAAATCTCTGACTATCTGGTGCTCAATGTATCAGTCATATCCAAAAGTTAGTGAGATCGCACTTCGAGTACTCTTGCCATTTTCTACTATTTATTTATGTGAATCTGGTTTCTCCACTCTTCTTTAAATAGAGAATAAAAGCCGAAACTGGTTACAAGTAGACCCAGACATGAGATGTGCTTTATCAGTGACTCAACCTCGAATCAGTCGACTGAGTGAAGAAAACAATGTCATCCATCCCATTGAACTGTAACAAAATATGCATTCTGTTTGATGATTGAAAACATTTAAATAAAGGAAGAGAACCAAAACAGTTTATTTTCATCATTATTTGTGAGGGGCTTGGGAGAGAACTGAAGGGGGCCACGAGGATGTTGAGAGTTCCTCATGGGGGGAATGAAGTGAAAAAGTTTGAGAAACACTCTAGCATGATGATACCAGAGGAAATAGGTTATTATGATCATTAATACCTTTGTTTTGCCATACTGAATAAGTTAGTTGAATCTTGACTGCAGAATGTAAGTGAACTTTTTATACTGCCACTTTTGTTGGTAATTATACGGTTAATTTAGACTCACAGCGGTAGTCAATGTAGCTTTATTCCATCTGCCTTCAGCTGTGTCACTCTGGGCTCTGTTAAAGACGCTAACTGGCTCTAGTGTTAGTATTTTATTGTCAATCTTTCTGGACCCTTTTGTAGTAATTGTGTACTCGGAGTAAGGTCTACCAAAAGCTATTAATTTGGTTATTCCCAAGACCATCCAAGTCACGGTTATACATGGCAGTTGTCAAGGTAATGTTCATCTGGATATGTTCATAATTCAACAAGTAATTTTATCAACCAGCATTCAGGAGTAACAAACAACAATTGAGACTTTAAGATGACAATGAAATACCAAAAAAAAAAAAAAATTACATTGACATTTAGTTTAAGAAAAAAGTTTTATATGACTATAATTTAATCCAGTGAGCCTTAATCACGTTACATCACTTGGACTACAAAAGTGTCAAGTAGTCCACGAGTGACGACCTTCACCATCACAATCATGTAAACTTGGATACGCTTTATATTTTCTCCTGACTTAACAGAATATATAACAAAATGATCAAAGTCAATAAACCAAATATTCTCGATGTTGTTTTCTTCCTGGATACCTTGACTCTATTTTATACGATTATTAAAAATGATAAATGGTAAAATTCATTGTTCAGGTAAGAATTAATGAAGAAAGATTGTCTTAAAATAAATGTATACAAACGGACCATTTGAAGATCAACACCCCAGCTTACTTTACCTGATCATTACACACTCTAACACTAACCTAACCTAACACAACCAAACCAAACACAACCTAACCTGACCTAATATAATATAACAGAACAACCTAACCTAAACTATTCCACTTAACGCTAACTTATCCTATCCCCCCCCCCTTCCCCTCAGGGTAGTGTTAGAGCAGTGTTCTCCAACCTTTTGTATAGGCTTTGGGGTACATTTATCATTGTGAATATAATGGAGGGCGCCAAAATTTTGGATGTACACTCTGAAACCATAATCTCTAGCCCACCTGGGTCGATACTGAAGGCTAGAACAGTGTCCTTTCTGGACGTGGGCCCACTCTAACTATCACGAGGCAACACATGCATTAACACACACAGTCATAGTATGGCTGTATAGATGACATTATGTATGAATATTGTATATGGCATTTTATTCTCTGCATTATCTTCATTATATATGAACAAGAAGAAAAAATACCATAGGTTGTAGTTTCGAAAGTATGAATGAAAATGAACACTTCCAAACGACCCAGTGACTCCTCACAACGTTTACAGGGCTTGTGTGTTGTGTGTGTGTGCCAGACCACGATGCTTCCACAACACCCCATCTATATCTATGACCAGTTACCAAGATACAGAGCACGATGAACATAACATGATAATGATAGTGAAGCCTGGAAGGGTTCATATCGTAACTTGTGTGTTCGTGCGTATGTTGCCCGGTGAGAGTTACCGTGGGCCTACATGTGCCCAGGTGGGATGGTCAAAGTATTACACTATAAGTGTGTCAAATGAAGAGTGACTGATCCACATGTAATTTAAGGTTTTTGAAACATGTATTTAAATTAAACACGATTTTTCATATAGTTAAGCGAATGATGGGAAATAAGAGATATACATGGGGTGTGGTGGAATCATCTTGGTCTGGCCACAAGCGCTGTAAACGTTGTGTGGATTCACTGGGTGGTTTGGAAGTGTTTATTTCCATTCATACTTTCGTAACTACAACATATGGTAATTTTTTCTTAGTGTTCATATATAATGAAAATAATGCAGAGTATAAAATGCCATATACAATATTTATACATATCATCTATACAGCCATACTATGACTGTGTGTGTTCGTGCGTGTGTTACCTCGTGATAGTTAGGGCCAATTGCAAGAAAAGTCGTTGGGTGTACGACGCCGTTTACGATGACCTTCTTGCCCTGATCTTGTTTCTGGAATACCACCCTTTTGAAGCTCTGGAGAGATCTCGAAGTTTCGATATTTTGAGTACAGCACTAGCTAATAATTCCTACCAGGAAACTTGTTTCAAGACTCCTCCAAAGCTTCGAAAAGTGCAGAATTCCATGTGTTAAAGCCGATATTGCTGAAAAAGACCAGGGCAAGAAGGTCATCGTAAATGGCGTCGTAAACCCCATAACCGTTCTTGCAATTGGCCCTTAAAGTGGGCCGCCATCCAGAAAGGCCACTGTACTAACCTCCAGCACCGACGCAGGTGGGAGAGAGAATATGGTTTCCCAGTGTACATCCTAGTAATTTTTGTTTACTAGTCCTGTACCCCCTAGTAGTTTTGTTTACTAGTACTGTACATCCTATTAGTTTTTGCTTACTAGTCCTGTGCTTATTAATAGTTTTTGTTTACTAGTACAGGTTGTACCTCTCTAGTCCGGCATTCTATGGTCCGGAAACTCCCGTGGTTCAGAACGATTTTAGTTTGTCCAATAGGTAGATAGGCAGATTTTTTTTTTTTTTACTTATCTGAATTATTACAGGAGTATTAAATTTTTGCCCCTCAGGCCCCAATGTGCATCAGTGACCTATGACCGGGTGGGCTAATCCCCTTAAAAAAAAAACAGCCGCGGGAAATTAAGGTTTGTTTACATCCCAGTTCGGCTGCTCTCTCTCTCTCTCTCTCTCTCTCTGCTTATCTATACAGAGTACAACATTTAACCCTTCAATATATATGAGCAGTAAATAAGTGTTGCTTTCATATTCTTATGTAGAGTAATGAAGAGTAATGACGATATGTTTTCACATGTGCGCACTTACATACGCGCAGTCTCACTTTTTTTTTTACCATTAATGGTTAGCTACTTATATTGTTCCATTTATTAACATTAAATAACATTACAGGTACTTCAAACAACCATATTATTTTTTTACATTAATTTTACTACAGCTAAAATCAGGGTCTTATTTTCTTCAGTTTTATATGTAGAACCAATCAGTCATCTGGTTTCGTAAGCTTTAACATAAACAATGCCGGCAGCCGTCTCGTCTCCTCTAATATTCCACGTATTATTAATAAATTGTATTGTTAATTTTGCACACACAAACATTAATTCAATAAAAACAAATTCAGAAACATTAATTAAAATATATGTGAACAGTAAATAGGTGTTGCTTTCATATTCTTATGTAAAGTAATGATGATATGTTTTCACGTGTGCGCATGCGCACTTACTGTACATACGCGATCTCTTTTTTCTTTACCATTATCGTTAGCTACTCAATTGTTCCATTTATTAACAAATAACATTACTTAAAACAACCATATTAACTTTACTACAGCTACAACCAAGGTCTTATTTTCTTCAGTTTTATATGTAGAACCAGTCAGTCACTGGCTTTGTAATCAACGAAAACAATGCTGTGTCATTTCCTCGTGTGTTTTAATATTCTACGTATTATTAATGAATTGTATTGCTCATTTTGCACACGTTAACATTAATTCAATAAAAAAGACATTCAGTAATAAACAAAAATGAATCTTTTGTACATAAGAGAAATGACGCTGTTTACACGATTATGCACGTCGTCTGCACGTTGGCGGGCCGTTCAAACCCGTCGAAATTCAAGTTTCCGCCGTCAAAATTTTTATTTATTTATTTTTTTGTGTGTTCCAATGAAATACGTTAAGAATTAAAAACTTGCGACATTTGAGAAGCTACTATACGACATTTAACCCTTCAATATGTCTTCAAAGAGACCATGATGCTCACACACACACACACACACACACACAGACCAGACAACCCCAGCAATATCTCAATCAGCTATGCTGATGATATTCTTATACATACTAAAACTCATCGTGTAATGCAAACCACCCTGAACCATGTATACGCAGCCTGTGAACACCTCGGTCTTATTATCTCCACTGAGAAAACTAAGGTGTTCAACAAACAAGCTGGTAACCGTAAACGCGGCCCCGCCAAGTTCAAGATAGGTAACAACACTATTGACTATGTTTCTTCTTTTAAATATCTTGGTGTTTCCGTCCCTTGTACCCTACCTGCCATACAACAGCTAACCCGCCAATGTACTGACAGACTGAGACCTCTTAGAAGTGTAGCCGGGTACAGCCCGCACTATGGTGCTAATATTAGAATTGTTAAAACAATGTACCTAGGCTATATAAGATCTCTGATAGATTACCATGCACCAGCCCTGGTCATTCGTGACGGGAAAGGCGTTGACAAGCTCGAGAAAATGCAAAATAAAGCCCTCAGAATTATCCTAGGATGTCCCATGAGCACTAAAGTACTTAATATGAGGAAAGAACTAGGTATACCCAGTGTTAAAGATAGAATAATTGAAGTCAACCTCATGATAGCCCTGAGGCTTCTGCGTGGTGATCCTGATAACATTGTTTCCTTAAAATTGCTAGAATGTATGAACCATGGGACTACTGAGTCTAAATGGATCCAAACTACAGCTACACATATGAAGATGTTTGGACTAGACCACCTGTACAAAGTTGAGACACAACAGCGCTTCCTGCCACCCTGGCGGACAGTTCCCTTCGATATCACAATACCGACATATCTGCCTAAAAAATTAATTATACAAAGCATTTATCTCCAACACACTGCCAAAGTGAGAGCTCTTGAACACATACACACTCTACAGACTGATGATAATATCACACAGACCATCTACACTGATGGATCTCTTAACACCGCCTGTGGGAGGGCTGGAAGTGCTATTGTTGTGACTCAACCTGACGGTAATATAATTGAGAAAGGAGTTAGAATTAACAACTGGGCATCCACTCTACAAACTGAATTAGTTGCCATACTCACAGCTATTAAATTCATTGAAACCACTGTTACTGACAGTCTCATCATCACTGACTCTCTATCCTCACTACTTGCCCTTGGCACCCTCGACTCAGGTTGTCACGCTCTTGTCTCTGAAGCCAGACACAAATATGCGTGCCTTGTTGACCGGGGAGTCAAGGTCAAACTGTTGTGGATCCCCTCTCACATAGGCCTCATAAAACATGACAGAGTTGATGCCCTCGCCAAACTCGCGTCTAACAAAGACACCGTTGAATACAATTTGGGTCTGTCAAAAAGAACCCTTAAAACTGTAATTAGGAAAGAACTTATTGATGAGTTTGACGCAAGTAGACAAGTGCAAACAGGCACTAGTCGATCCATAGGTTACCATGATGAGATGTATCAAGTGAAACATGTATATGGAGCAAGTAACAAGATCACTAGATTACAAGATGTTGTAACCGCTAGATTAAGGTTAGGATATAAGTACCTTTGGCATTATGTTCCTCAAGCAGATGTAAACAAAACTAAATGTAAAGTGTGTGGCCAGACATATGGTCACACACATGAACACTACGTCCTCGACTGTGTGAAGATAGAACCTTTTAGGGACAGGTCCAAGCACACTGTGTGTGAAATGGCACAACACTTCATCTCTAATGGCAAGATAGCCGACATATTAAGATTGTATCAACTTTTTTGCACTTAGTAACTATATCAATTATCATGTACAGAACCAAATACGCAAAGTGCTTGAATACCTCTCACGTAAATGTGAATAACAAAGTGTGAGGCCAGACATACTGCCTCACACGCCTGTACTCACGCATTTGTGAATAAGTTACCCTTTATGTATAGAACTAAACAAATAATGTAAATGAAATACTGTGTAACATTCAGTGCCATAATATCCTGACAACGGGGGTTAATTATTATGACCCTTTGTAAACCCTACTCTGTAATCCTTTTGCGCTACCGCTCACAGGATGAGTGTGGGGCGCACAATAAAGTAGCCGCTGCAAGCGGCAAAATCAAAATCAATCTTCATCCATCTTCTCTAAACTTCGTCTAAACACCTTCTATATTCCAGATTATGCCTTGTATAGTCACTTCTCTTTCTTGTATATTACTCGTAATATACAAGTTATTCATACAATATGGTATTTTTAGCGTCCACTGCTAAGATCATTTCATTAATCACTAAGTAATTCTCACCAGAGGTTTATAATGCATCATACGTAAAGGTAAAGTCCCGGATAATTTATAGTATTGAGGATCAAGTGATAAGTTTGTGTTGGGAGGATTTGTGGCCAAGGTTCTCGAGACAAGATGTGTTAAATATTGTTCATGAGGGAATCTGTGTTGGAATAACAATATACACGAGTCAATTATTCGGTGTAAAAAATACCTATTATACATTAACAAATATTGTGTATTAACAGAAGTTAAGCTGTAATATATAAACACCTTACAAAGTTTATATCATTGAGGCGTCGCGGCCACACTGTGGGACTGACCACCGGATCCTGCTGGCTCTGAGTTCAGTCCCTTGTGTGTATGTGTGTCTCTTTTTTATTACAATTCCTAACTCTTTTGCTTAATAAATCTCTAATAACATAAATAATCAAATATTGTATATTATCTCACAGTGTTTTCTTGTGCTGATGACTGGTAGTGTTACAAACATACAGGCAGTGTTCCGTGTGTGTTCGTAAACTGCTGTATAAATATGTAAACTAATATCTTAACACAACACTCGTACAGCACTACATCCACAAACACATACAACACATGTTGTTGCACAACTACACATTCAACACTCCCTTCACAGCGCACATACAACACAAGCTACTAACACCTATAGAACACTACTGTATGTACATAAGGAACATTCAGCTCTACGGGCAGAGAACACATACAAAAGTTTTCTTCACCAACACAACACACATACAGGTGAGTCACCACAGCCATAAGGACAAGTTCTGTCTGAACTGATAATAATCACTCCAACTTCCTGTATCTAATATAGCACTATGTTGTCTCACCTGTGTTTATAGGATACAGGTTAAGTCGGTCCAGTGGCCTCGGTCCATACCCAGTAGTGACCTCAGTCCATACCCAGTAGTGACCTCAGTCCATACCCAGTAGTGGTCTCGGTCCATACCTAGTAGTGACCTCGGTCCATAACCAGTAGTGACCTTGGTCCATATCCATTAGTGACCTCGGTCCATACCCAGTAGTGGTCTCGGTCCATACCCAGTAGTGGTCTCGGTCCATACCCAGTAGTGACCTCAGTCCATACCCAGTAGTGACCTTGGTCCATACCCAGTAGTGACCTCGGCCCATTTTACAGATTCTGCCCCATATACAATATTTATACATAATATCATCTATACAGCTGTACTATGACTGTGTGTGTTCGTGTGTGTGTTGCCTCGTGATAGAGTGGGCCCCCGTCCAGAAAGGACACTGTACTAACCTCCAGCACTGACCCAGGTGGGCTAGAGAATACGGTTTCCGACTGTACATTCAAGAAAAAATTTCATATATACTGAACAGTTATTTGCAGTTTTACTCGTCTAACTGTTACCAGTTACATACTTTTTACATTTACTCTTGGACAGGACGTGTGTATTTACCCCAGTGAGAAGGCTGGCTCTTTCTCTGGCCCCGGTCTGGGGTAAGCACACACGTCCTGTATACGACAGTTGTACCAAGTTATTACATATTTTCATTAATTTTCTAATAAACCCTTGCGGGCTCCATAGTATGGTTCCGCGGGAGCACAGGTTGGGGACCACTTGTACTTTAGAGCATTTAATCATCAGGTGAAATAGACTGGGAGTACGTAGAGTATCTTCATATGATCCACAGAGGCACAGAAGCTAGCGCAGTCAACATGTGCTGTGCAAATAACATGTTATCATTAATAATGACATTATAAACTAATGTAGATGTTAGAAGGTATTCCAGGGCTCTTCCATCTAGAGTCTAGACTAAAATAGGAAGAAAACATTTATCCCTGGAACTCTGTGTTAGTGGATCCTATGGGCATTCATTCCCAACAAAAATATAAGCAGCAATATAATTCATGTAGCAATTTCACTTAATTCTTTATAATAAAAAATCAAGTTATTTAGTTTGATTAAAAGTACCATAGAAATCTAGTATGTGAATCGTGAATCAATAAAGAAAAAACAATTCTCTTACAATAATTATTTAGCTACTATATGGAGATAATACATGGACGCTGTGAGTATGTATAATGTACACGAGTTGTATATTATGTATATTGAGATTCTATACAATGTTTGCTTCCATTGAACTCTAAGACCTACGGAGAAACTCGATCTGAATCTTTCAAACAAAACATATTATAATCTTCCCCACAAGTCAGAGTACCATCCACACAGAAGCCATCACCAAAACAAGAGCTTCTGCCCCTCAAAAACAAAAAACTGTCGGTCACGTCTACAATTCAGTTTCTCAGTACGTATTCACAAACCAATAATTTATTCCCGCATCATCATTCCACCACACACACAAACATACTCAGAACACAAACTATCACACACACACACACACACACACACACACACACACACACACACACACACACACACACACACACACACATGGTACAGATATGTAGATGATGTATTTTGTCTTTGGCCTAGAAACAGTGACCCACTGGAATTTTTAGGCAAGTTTAATGATTTTGTCCCAAGTATTACCTTCAAAATTGAAAGAGAAATAAATGGATCCCTCCCATTTCTTGATATGCTTATTATGAGAAATGGTCACAACTATAAATT